>NC_141555.1:18711142-18978642 GCF_021556685.1 Rattus norvegicus
ACCTCCTGCTTCTTACCAGTGGTGATAAAAACTTTATATTCACTGATATATGCAGGACCAGAAAATACCTGTCTTTTTGCAGTTAACTTGGCATCTTCAGGGTCATTCCATGCAGAATACATCACATGCCTGAGTGATATTACACTCAAAGGACAGACCTCAGCTGATAAATATTCAAACTAAACTTTATTTTTTCAAATATCATCGTTTGATGATGACTCTTTAAAGCTCTAAAATCCTTTGTAGCCCTCCTCCCACCCAAGTTAACAAAAGATGGGGGCATTTGGGTTAGTGGTGGTGGCCCTGTTTAAAAAGGTTCATTGGAACAACTCCCATCTGTGTTGTCTGGATAGCAGAATTTCACTACACAAGTTAGCAGACGCAGCTTGTTCCATTAGAAAACATTTCATGAATACACTAGTAGTTCAATTTTGTAGAGTTGTCATAACAAACAGGAAACAGCAGCAGTGGCACAACCTAGTAGAACAGCCAGACTTCTGTAAGTAGCACAGAAAGGGAGAAGTTCTATGCTGTGCTTCTCTCATGGAATTGAAATCAGCAGAGACTGAAGATCCACAAACATTGTTCCTGCTGCTTTATTTGTTTGCCATAGTCTGTGTAGCCAACGTTCCCTTGGAAAATATAAGATGTTTGAAAATTTGCTGCTGCTACAAATACATTACTGTAGCTGAGTAATCCTGTACATCATTTTCTCTTCAGAGGGATTGAAACTATCCAAAACCTTTACAGTTATTGCTGCTAATGTTGAAACGGGTAATTCAATATGTGATCAGTTGAGAAAATTCAAGACAGTGTACATGCTTTGACCATGTTTCCAATATAAAAATTTAAAAACACTTACAACCTATGAGCTTTAATGTACTGGAAACCCTTAACAACCACCTCAATAGCAGTTACTCATTCTTACCCTTGAATAAAAAAATAGAGTTAATTAACAAAAGGTGATAACAATTTGTTTTTGAATGGGCTAGCCTGACATTGATTTTGGTCAAGATGATAATTATCAAAACCATGATTTCAAGCAAGTTTATAAAATAATGTGTTTAAGATATGGAGCTCGTTTGCTAATTTTCCTATCCTGTTTTGCCAAATGCACATGCCATCTAGTTGTAGGGATTAGTCCGGTTTATATTTTAGAAACTCAACCTAAATATACATGTTTTTTCAATCATCTACAAGCAGGGTCACAAACTCACAGTTTTATTTCAATTGTCTTCTATAATATTCCATCTCTTCCACACAATTGTCCCATGGTTGTTGGGAATCGGTGGTAGAGTTTTTATTTTTTTCTAGTTCTATGTTAAATGTAAAGGTATGAAAGGTAATAAGTGAGTGGAAAAATTGTAATTTTATCTTATTAATATATTTCCCTTGGATTTTATTTTGGTTTATGTTTTATTAAGAAATTTATTGATCTTGGTGATTCAAGACAGCAAATATAATATATTTTTAAAAATGATTTTGAGCAACATATTATGTGAATTTGAATTTTAACTCCAGTACTCCTGATTTTCAAGGGGACTTTTTCACATTTTCTTTCTTGTATTTAAAAAATGAAGTGTACTGATACCTAAATCGAGTTTTAGAGGAGCAAAATGATAGAATATGTAGGAAACACAGTGTAGATTATAATATTAATAAACAATGATGTTTGATTATATCCTCACTAGATGGTGAAGCCCTTGAAGGAAAGCAGAAACTACATTTTTTTTTATAAATCTATTTTCTAGACATGTACCGGAAACATAATAAGTAATCACTTATTTTTGGAGTAAGAGTATGAATGAGTTAGAGTAGTACATATAATCTCCAAGTACCAAAAGTCAGATTTGTAGAACCATCATCATGTTAAAAAAGCAGAAATGAATACTCAAACAGAGCATTTGGACAATAACATCATTTTTCTCTTATTTGGCTAAACCATATACATTATGCCTAGGCAAATTCTTTCAAAAGCAAAGTCCTTGATTTGTAAAGAATGTATGTATGTATATATGTAAATTTGTATACATTTGTATATGTATATGTGTACATAAGGTCATATTTATATACGTTTATATATATATATATATATACAATTGTGTATGTGTACGTAAGGACATTTGTACATATGTTTATAAATGTATATATGAATATACGTGTAGGTGGACATACATACACATATATATTTGTTTGTATGTGTATATGTGTTTATATATATATTTATGTAACATAAAATGCATTCTACTTTCTAATTTTATGAAACTTTTCACATATATACATTAGTACTCAAGAATTTTAAAAGCTGTTTCATAAATTTTGATTCATTTTAAAGTTACAGTTCAGAAAATAGATTCAAGGTAGTTAATTAATTTTTATACTATCAAATTTCTTCATCTATTTCATAAAACACAAAGATTTAGTTTGGAAATGTGACTGTATATGTGTTTTAGAATGAGATATATCTAATTAGCTTTTCCATCATGTGATATAATGTCAGGATACTATAGGACCTATGTGAGTTAGAAAATATAACAAATGGATTGCTATCTGTGATAGATAAGAGTGATAGATACATACATACATACATACATATTTACATACATGAAAGATACAGATGATAAGTAGACTAATGTCACATTCTCAGAATCATCAATCATGAAATAATTATTAAAATGTGAAAATATCTTCTTATATGAAGCAAAATTTTAAATGTGAATTATGTTCATATCTTAATACCTAAAGGAAGATTTATCAGCCATAATTTTTAAAATAAAATGTCTATTTGACACTTCCCCTCAGGTAATTAACAGAGATGAAATACTTAGGTTCCTTTACATTAATCTGTTAAATTCTCCCATCATCTCGTCTTTGTTACTTAAAGGCATAACATCATACTTTGTCTCTATTTGCAAATCGTCAGCTACTTTCCACCCTGCTCTGCATTCTACCTCAAATCTCATCACTATATTTAAGTCTCTAAGAGATCCTCATGTGCTATCATGAAAATTAATCTTGATCCATCATTTTTTTATCTTTACTAACATTGCTCTCATACAGGTACCTATTATTTCTCTGTCACAAATGTGATCACTACCCCTTCCGTGTTTTCAGTACTATTTTCAACATCAATCATTTTATAATTGCTCTTTAAATGAGATAATAAAATGATCTATTTCCCCCAATAAATTTTCCCCTAACAGTTTGTTCCATTGAAACTTTAGACAAGAAAAACAAAGTTGCTACATAGTTCTAGTTCTACTCAGACTTAAAACAGAAAGCTGTCTATGTGAGAGGAATCATAGGACGAATACTTCTGGAAGAGAAAGCAGAGCTTGGAGAAGACCTCATGCAGAGAAGTGCTTCATGCAATTTTAAACAAAAGGTGTGAAAGACCTGAACTTTCACATTGAACGAAAGTTGTCGAAGAATACTTACAAGTGATTCTGAGTGGACCACATAAGCGGGTTTATTTATAAATTCATAGCAAATGGTAGAAAAAATGACATCAAAGTGTAATAGAGCAGAAAAGTAAATAAAGTGGAAATTTGGTACAGGTTACATTATTGATGTTATCAATTTGAACATGCTGAAGGTTAGTGGATGATTTAATGTGATGAATATCACAGATATACTAACAATATTGCATGACTCTATAGTGAAATTACACAGAGTGAAAACACTAACAATAACCTGTGACAAAAATCTGTTCAGGTATGGCTATATTCTTTAATATTTCTTTTTGAAAACATTCATTTCATTAAAGAAAATTCAATAAAGGAAACAAAGATAACTCTTTTCATCTTTTTCATATCCAATCTGTAAACAGGAGTATACTGGACGAATCTTCTTCCAGCATTTACCTACTCCAGTTATTTTAATTTAAAATAATAAGCAGATCAGGGTATCATATTTGCAGGCATTGGTTACTAAGACCCAATAATCTCCTCAGAAGTACATCCATATAAATGAATCTAAAATAACTTCCATTTGAATATTAAAAATCTTAAATATGAAGACTGCTTATCATTTTCACAATATATACACCAGTTGTAATTACCTCATTTTTACATATCAGTATCAGTCACTCTACCTCTCTGATTTTGATATATGCCAAGCTTAATAAAGAGGACTCCCTACATTTCTCAGCAGTCCTCTCATTTCTCCCATTTTCCACTGGATCTGGGCCATATCACATTCAATGAAATTAATATTTTCAAGTAAATGATAATGGGATGCAAATATATATTTTGATATTTCCTACAATAAAACAAGTAAAAAGATCCAATAAAAGAATAGGTACAGAATTTGCTTATATGAATACAGTAGGTTAATAATACCTTATAATATCCACCATAATTCATAATGAGTCAGTGCTGAAATATATGTGACAATGTTTGTGAAAAGATTAAGTATCTTTTCTGTTTCTTTCTAAAAACAAGTGGACATAGTCAATAAAAAAATGTCAGGCTCAGATAAGGTTTAGAATAATTAAAATAAGTTCCTAAAAATATTCTAAAAGACAGTTATGGAACATATAAGTTTAATTCTCAGGCTCCATAACTAGATAATATAGTACTGAGCACTTGTATTCCATGTGCACATACAATTTTAATTTACATAGGAAATAAATATTTCAAAATCTTTTTTTTAACATTTTAATTCACATTTATTACTCCAGCACTTATGACCTCAGTTTAAGTTGGAAGATCTCCATGAGTTCATGGCCTACTTGGACTGCATGGCCTACTTGGAACACTTGTGTGTTCCTTGTCAGCCTGAAGTACAGTGTAAGAGTCTGCCTTTAAATAATCGAAGGGACAAAATCATTCCTAAATACATTCTTGTTTGCTTTCATGGTAGTATAAACTTTATTGTTTTTGAACTTCTAAGTAATGTATTGCTTATGTATGGTAGCTGTGAATTGAGCTATGCTGGGGGCGGGGCAACTATAATATCTTTTGTTTACCCACTGCAGGGTCCATAGATGGAGAATCTTCATAATAAAGTGCTGGCTAAGAAAAGAAAAGCATGACCAATATGCTAAGCAAAGCCTTACATGACACAAGAGTTAATCAGAGGTGAAGACTGAAATAAAAATTTGGGATTTGTGGCAGAATGGACTGATTTCTGTGCAGTAGGATTGTGATAAGTAGGTGTGTTACTTGCTTAGTGGGAACAAACGAGGACATGTGAGCAATGCCTGTTTGTTTAGAGTCTTCTTGACCCGAGTGTAGGAAGCATGCCTCTAAAATGAGGGATTAGGAATTTCTAGGGAAGGTTAGTTAAGGATGTCTCTTATATACATGCTTTAGGGGAGGAAGAAAGCAGAGAAATATGAAGACATCAGAGATATTTCTGCTTCTGTGATTTCTGTTCCCCTTAAAATCCTCAGCATGCCAATGTGCAATATTTGAGAAGGGAGGAGCATTTCCTGCCCTCAAGGAAGCTGTTAGGTTAGGACCTTGTTACATTTATTTATCAATGCTTGTAGCTCTCTGTGTAGTGTCTTTAGGTTTTTCTGCATAGACAATAGTGTCTTCAGTAAACACAGTTCTTACATTTGGATTTTGTATCTGTCATTTCTTCTTCTTGCCTTATTGCAATGTACCAAACCTGTAGCACAACAGTGGGGGATGGCAGTTAGAGGCCAGAGCAGACACCCCTTACTTAGTCTTCATGGAGAGCAGGGCATTCTTCACCATTGTTAGAACTGTTGATCTGTCACAAATAAGTGTTCTCATAGGAGCTTTATGTCTGGATGAAGTGTTTGCTAATTTTAGTTCATAGAAAACGCATTATGAAATAAATTTGAATTTTACAAGGGCAACATCTTCATCTGTTGAATGTTTATGTGAGTCTTCTGTGTTTTTCATGGAAATTATACTAACTGGTTTTAAAATAGTGGGCCCTTAAACAAGCCACACCTACACATTTTAAGCATCTCTTCTAATATACTACTGACAACTTATATTTTCTAAATGATTTATTTCATGCACACGTATATTTTGCCTACATAAGGGAGTCAGATCCCCTAGAAAAGGAGTTATATACTGTTGTGAGCTGGCAGGAGGTTGCTGAGAATTGAACACAGGACCTCTGGAAGAACAGCCGCTACTCTTAACCACTGAACTATCTCTCTAGCTCCCTAATTTTTATATTTTCATAAAGAATTTTTCATCTATCATTATTTTCTTGAAATGCTTCTCTTAGGTTTACTATGAATAGTGCTAGATTCATAAAGAATTAGGAAATGTTTATATTTCCTCTTTTCTTTTTTTTTAATTAACTTGAGTATTTCTTATATACATTTCGAGTGTTATTCCCTTTTCCGGTATCCGGGCAAACATCCCCCTCCCCCCTCCCCTTCCTAATGGGTGTCCCCCTCCCAAACCTCCCCTTATTGCCGCCCTCCCCCCATAGTCTAGTTCACTGGGGGTTCAGTCTTAGCAGGACCCAGGGCTTCTCCTTCCACTGGTGCTCTTACTAGGATATTCATTGCTACCTATGGGGTCAGAGTCCAGGGTCAGTCCATGTATAGTCTTTGGGTAGTGGCTTAGTCCCTGGAAGCTCTGATTGCTTAGCATTGTATGGGGTCTCAAGCCCCTTCAAGATCTTCCAGTTCTTTCTCTGATTCCTTCAACGGGGGTCCTATTCTCAGTTCAGTGGTTTGCTGCTGGCATTTGCCTCTGTATTTGCTGTATTCTGGCTGTGTCTCTCAGGAGCGATCTACATACGGCTCCTGTCGGTCTGCTATATTTATTCAACAGTAAGATTTCAGAAGTGTAAGTTTATTTTTTTTCATTTTCATTAAATAGGGTATTTTTCATTTGCATTTCAAATGTTTTTATCTTTCCTGGGTTCCTGTCCATCACCCCTAACCTCTCCCACTCCCGTTTTTTAGTGGTTGTCCCCTACACGTTGACACCCCCTTCCTTACTGCCCCAGACAACCAAATATCCAAACTTTTAAAATGGGTTAGAGAGCTAAACCAAGAATTCTCAACTAATGTAACTCAATAGGTAAGAAACATATCAAGAAATGTTCAACATCCATCGTTACAAGAAAAAAGCAAATCAAAATGAACCAGGGATTCTACATTACACCAATAAGTATGACTAAGATAAAAAACGGATGCAGTAGCAGAGTGGGCGAGGATGTATACAAAGTGGAACACTCCTCCACTGCTGGTGGGATTAGTAGCTGTATAGCCACTTTGGATATCAAGATAGAGGTTCAGAGTTAATTGTAAATAGCATTACCTGAAGATCCAGCTTTACCACTCACTTTAATACATACACCCACACTTGATCTATATATAACAAGGACCTGTGCTTGAACATGTTCAAAGCAGTCTTACTCATATTAGTCAAATGCTGGAACCAATCGTGATATATGTCATCTCCTCTGAGGAATAAATAGAGAATGTGTGCTATAATAAAACAAAGGAACACTATTCAGTTATTAAAAATGAGGAAACCAAGAACACTGTATGCAAAGGGAAGGAATTGGAAAATACTGAAGTAACAGAGATCGAAAAGGTAATATCATGGGATGTACTTAGGGACAATTGGATGTTAGCCACAAAGTTCAAATCCTTTATCACATGGAGGGTAACATGAAAGAAATCCAATTGTGGATGCTTCAAACTTAGAAGGCAGAGGGAAGGAGGGACCTAGCTAGAGGTAGAGAAGGATGGACAAAGTGGGGGGGTCGCAACAATGAAAGGAGACAAGACAGAAATCCAGGGGAAAAGTGTAATAAATAACAATAATCATCAGTGGTGGGTGGTGAACTTGGGTAACCCCAGGAAAGTCCCAGATTTCAGGAATGCAAAAGGCTCCCATACACCTACTGGGATGATAGTAGTTTAAATACCAAGCAGCAAAGAGATAGATGACTAAAGACTGCCTCTTGTAGCTAGACATGACTCTAGTGAAGTGATGGTGCTGCCCATGTAGCTCAAAATTTTTAACCTATAAATGTACAAGGCCTAAAAAAAATTAAAAAAAGAGCAGAAAATGAAGAAAGTCCCTTCAGAGACTACCCCATCATAAAAATCATTTCATCCACAGACCTTAAATCCTCTCACTATTCCTGTTGTCAAGATGTGCTTGCAGATAAGACCCTAATATGTCAGTCCTCTGAGGTGCTCTGCCATCAGCTGACTGAGACAGATGCTGATTCAGCTAAACATTTGACAAAAACTTACAGCCACATAAGATGAGTTAGTCGAATGCTTAAAGGATCTTAAGGGGATTGGAAACCAATATGAAAGACAACAGTATCAAATAAGTTTATCCTTCAGAGTCTCTGGAAATTTACCAACGAGAGTATAATTGGCCAGTACATGGATACTGCTATATATATATACAAAGCATATTGAGAAGACATCTGTCTCATTTGTGATCTCTGGAAAAATGGCAATTGGTCTTGTGGAAACATCATATCCCTGAGAAGGGGGATGTTAGATGCCTAAAGTGTAAGTGGGCATGTACATGGAGGAGCACTATCGTAGAAACAAAGAGCATTGGAAAGGCTTTTGGGATTCAAGAAAGAAAGACGAGTTTGTGAAATGACTTTGAAATGTAAACAAATACATAGATTAATTTACACTTCTAATGGTTATAATATAAGATATGTATGTTTCCCACAGAGATGTTCACATCTCTCTCCTTAATGACTATACAGTCATTATTTGTAATACAGGTTTACTGAAAGTTGAAATCCAAAATTGTTGTGACTTACTTATTATTCGAATTTCACATAGATAAACCCATTCAATATTTTATCTTCTGCCCTTATAACTATAGCAAATATTTAGTTACTTGATAAAAAAATAAAAAAAAATTGTTTTTCTACTACATTAGGTTTCCATTCAATGCCTCAAATGACTCTCAATTTTAGGTGTATATACTACATTCCTTTCATTGTTGCCCTCTTCCCTGTCTCTTCACATTTGATATTCCTGTTCCTGACTGTGTCCTTCAGCAATACCTAAGTACACTTGCACTTGTGAAAATATGGACAGTCTGATTCACTAGACACTTACACTAAACTGATCATACAGATACACAGTTTAGAGAATTAACATTCAGATTAAAGTGAATATGTAACTCATTTTTCCTTTTTGATCTGGATTAACTCATCTATGATGGCATTCACAAGAGGAATTCTGAATTCTTTTCATTGATATTGGGCTTAAATTACTTGTGTAATATATACTTCCTACCTTGGATAAATCCAGCATACCCCACACAGCACAGAGCAAGTCAATTAATTGTAGGATATGTGCATGTGTGTGTCTAGGTCATTCCACAGTAACTCGTGCTACATGTTAGAGATCAAATGTGGTCAAAGATAGCATGACCTCCTTTGCTTTGCATGTCTCTTTAACATAACAAATCACTTCAAATTGCAGCAATTATTTATACCTCTGGGGTACAGATTAAATTCCTTATATCTACCATTAATCTCTCAATAGTGATTAAGAGCTGATTGATAAATAATTTTTGGAGTCTTTAGATTTGAATTTTGCCCCAAAACTCATTAAGTATTTACTGTTATATTATTCAAACCTAACTTGTATTTTGGAAATTTGAGTTTCAGGGTCAGACCTCATCAGCTAAATGCACTCCATCCATTGTTGTCAACTTCCGGCTATACTTCAGAATATCATGTTTGCTGTGACTACCTAGTTGTACAGTCATGTGATACACAAGTGAGTTCTCATATAGTTTCTCAATACTCAAATGATCTGATCAGAATATATGAAGTGAAGAATCAATATCTTTGTGCTGAATATAGGTTGCCAAACTGCCTCTGGATAATTTTTGAATAGCATCTTGTACATATGCATTTGTTTTTTAGGTGGTTTCTCAGTATCTATTAACACTCCACATAACTCCACAGCATTATATTATTGTAAATTTCCAAGCCAAGTGATTGCTTGTCCTGGATTAGAGTCGTGTGTGAGTTTCTAGATCAATGTGTGTAATCCTAATGGATTCTTCTTGATATACTATCATCTACATTCGGTGTAATATCTACAGTGTTTGATACACAGCCTTTGATACACCTTCCCTCACTTGTGTAAAATAAAATTATTTACAGCAGAGGGAACCTGTAATATTTAGGCTACTATATGAATCCCTTAGCTAAAATATGTCTATGCATGCTTATTCTTGCCCAAAAAGATCCATTGGGAGACCCACCTGGCTAAAAATGTCAATTACTCCTCAGATGTCCACTATGTATACAGTCTGAGGAAGAGTCCGTTCAGTTCAGGTGTGGAACTGAAGAATTCTCAGCCATTTTCAAAACGAAAAAACAAAAAAACAAAAAAAAAAAACAAAGAAAAAAACAAAAAAAACAAAAAAATGTTACTAAGGATTGATCTATGTAGAACATTAATTTTTAGCCTCACATACAATGTGTGATGTTCAGTATTTTCAACACTGTATTTCAGAAAGAATTATATACTTTTGCGCATGGTCTCTCTGGACTAGTGTACGATATAAATACAGTTTGCTGTGACAGATTTTCAAGTAAATATGAAATCTGAGGACTCCAGGAGAGTAACTCTTGCTCAAACAAATACCCTTCATATTATTTGTGACCCTCGCTGGGAACACTTACTGCTACATATCACAGTTCTGACTCAGTTTTAAGTCTTTTTTCGATCTCTTGCTAACTTTTGATGCTTCCTTTCTCCAATAGAATAGTTATTCAATGAGTCTGTATAACAGATGTCAGCTGCATTATCAAGTGTTGGTTACAATTTGCCTCTCTACTGAATTCACAACTACAAAGAAGTGTTTCTTATGAGAAGGCTTGATCTCTACAATGTAGAATATTGTTGTCTGTGGCTTTCTCTGACTCCCTCAGTTCTCTTAAGGGTCCTATCAGGGAAGAAATGGCAATGAGAGTGAGAAGTGTTCTTTGTAGACCCCAGGATAGACAAAATCCTCCAAAGTTACCTTGCATGTGATAAGAACATACTGGACAGGGTTTATATTCAACTTAGTCAACGAAATGCTCTCCCTTTATACCCTGTATATGGACAAACATTTACAAAACTGGATTCACTTGTTAGCTATGCCTGCTTACCCTGCTTACCCAGTTCCCAGGCTGTGAAGAGGAGACTTTGTTCTCTCAGCAAGGGATCAGGTGGTAGACCAACATCTTATTCTTGCTCACTGTTTCCCAGTTCCTCCAAGATAAGCAGCTTCTTCCAAAAGGATCTCCATTGTCCAAAGTATCCCTGACTTCCAGTCTGAAGCTATGAACCAAGTCAACTAAAAAATCTCCCTAGCTAAGAAAAAGTAAAATTTTTCTTGAATTAGTGCTGAGGTCGAGGGGCAGATATTATGGTAAAATTCTTTATTATAAGTTCTTCTTGAGACAGGGAAGGGAAAAGAGTATTGGAGGAGTGTAAGTTTTGATCTATTTAGAGTTACTCAAAATAATAATAATAATAAGAAGAAGAAGAAGAAGAAGAAGGAGAAGAAGAAGAAGAAGAAGAAGAAGAAGAAGAAGAAGAAGAAGAAGAAGAAGAAGAAGAAGAAGAAGAAGAAGAAGAAGAAAAAGAAGAAGTAGTAGTAGTAGCTTAGGCTGGGAAGATTATTCAGCAATTACGAGGACTGCCTGTTTTTCGAAAGGTCATGAGTTCAATTCCAAGTGTACACATGATGGCATCCAATCATCTATAATGTCATCTGATGCCCTCTTCTGGTGTGTCTGACAGGTACAGTATACTCACAAAAATCAAATAAAATAAATCTTTAAAATTTATAAAAAACATAAGTTTACTTACCTTGTTCTAAGTTATTGTACTTCTGTAGCTGACCAGCTTTCTGTGTTCCTCTGAAGACAGAAAATGCATTCTCTGTCTATTAAAATCCAGGATGAGAGCTCACACATTGCTTGCCATATCTCGACTGTTATTCAAAAAGAGCTTCTGCTTTTCTGAGAAATGAAATAGCTTCCCATTATACTCCTATCCTACCTTCAAGTTCTGCTTTTGAGAGGCACATCAGAAAAATTAGTTTGTGAATGAGGACATTGGAGTTGCAGTTTCTTCCGATGTGAAAATACTGGGGTTAACACAGAAAATACTGTGTTCAAGAACGTCAACAAATGACTGGGTGTAATGACTATCTTTTGATGAAATTGTGTTAATGCAATGGGTCAGTATTCCTGAAAATTTACCCAACTCACAGGTTTTCTTCTCGAGCTCAATTGTCAGTTTATCCAATTTCTTAAGCTGCTGTACTTGCTCATTGATGGTGGAAGGTTGGCATGATGCCTTCCCAGCAGACCCTGTAGATAAACACAAGGGAACATGCATATTAATGGACCAGTCACAGGAGAGACCATGCTGAGTCCCCCAACAAAGCATGAGGAAAGGGGAAATCTATAGACAATTTGAAGCACTGAAAGAGTAAGAAAGCTTTTTTCAAGATGGACCTATTAGCTACTCCCCTGCCTCCAACCATGATTGCTAGACATGTGCAGGTCAGTTTTGTAGTCCATAGTGCCTAGGACCATCAAGACTTAATCATGTATCTTCAAGAAAAATGAATCTTAGATCTTGATACATGTCCAGGGAAGTATCCCTCTCTCTCTCTTCTTGTCAAAACATGTCAATGACATGTACAATGCATTCACCCTCAGAAGATGAATTCCAATACTCTACCCTCAGAGTTGAAGCTTTATCCATGTGGCTCCTATTGGATATCTTTCTCATTCAGAGTTAAATTAAGGAAATCATAGCAAACCAACAACATGCTTGTCAATTCCTGGCTGTCTGACAAACCTTCATCAGATATTCTTGACTCTTGGTCCCTTCTTTAAGAATACAGAGGTTTCAGACTATAAGTTCTCCTCCTAGAAGGTCTGACCGAAGTACAGCTTCTCCAGGAAGCTCCCCAGCACTGGCTCAGGGCTTACTGTCTCTACTTTACACCAGATTATTTCTTTTGCTCTTTTATAACAAGAAAGAAGTCCTAATTTCATTTTTGTCTGTCTCTCAACTCTCCATGCACTCTGTTTTCCCTGTAAATAACTTGATAATCCTGAAAAACATGTCTGTGTGTAAACCAATAAGCACTAACAAAATACCACAAGGGGAGCTTCTGTTTCCATAAAACTAGTGACATCTCAGAGAATACCATGGAATTTCAGGCAAACAATAGTGTATCCAGAGAAGTGTCCACTTCAACAGCACATAACTACACATTTACTAGCTCTTCTCCAAAGCAACAAGCCAAGTTGCCCTTTCCAGAATCTTTGCCTGAGACACAAGGGAAGAATTTCAATCACTCTCCATTCTAAAATGGAGATATGACTGATTTATTGAAATCTTTCCCACATTCATGTACTAATATTGAAGCCTAAATTTTCAAAAAAGCCCAGAAATTGTTCTTCCCCACTTTATGTTGCAGGTTGAAAATGATAAGTAAAAGAAGTCGAGAACTTATGTCAGGATGATTATCGTTGATGCAACAATTCTACACAGTTAATCCCTCTAAGAGGACATCTTCTGGAGCTAAATGACCATTTTCTCAAATTTTCACATCCATTGTTCCTCATAAATAATGATGGAGGTTTGGGATTATGACTTCTTTTTAGAGCAGGTACATAGATAAGTACAAGTAAGCAAAGACTTGGGAAAGATTTACAGAGTAGTAGAGTTTGTGTGGGGAAGTAAAAAATAAGGAATAATTGCCTAAATTCGGATAAAAACTTTTCTCAGAGCCTCAAAAATAACATGTTTTAGCCATGGGGCTGTTAATGATGTGAACAGCAGTTCACGGGTCAGGCTACAGGTGCATTGGTTAACATAGGTGCAATTTTAGACCTCAAAAACATTCAGAGAAAGCATGATGTGTCGACCTTGGAATGAGCAATTAAGAAGTCATATTGTACTATGGAGAGGTATCATGTAGAGGAAACAGACAGACAGAGACAAAGACAGACAGACAGACACACACACACATACATACCTCCCGAAACAAAGCATCAGTCATTGTGACAAATATGTTGTAGATCAATGATAAGGAGCTTCAACCAGAGAAGAAAAGTCAAATTCTTCTGTTGGGTGCCACATGTGACAACGTCTATACTCTTGAAAGTTTGTCACTACTACATTTCTGGACAGCATCCATTAGAAACATACAGACAGGGAATGGTAAAGTAAGGGTAGAGTCTAAGTATTATTAAACTATACATGTTTATTAAAGCCCCTTGTTACCTTTGTCATGATGCTGGCAGTCCCAGCAAAGAGAAGCCAGGCCAAGGTCAGCCTGCCATGCATTTCTTGGATCTCTGAAAATTTACCTTCCATACATGCTTATTGGACCATAGGCTTGTTTGGAGTTGTTGTATATTCTTCATCTTCACAGTAGTTTAAGTTCTAGTCTAGTAGAGTTGGATATCAACTCTATGTCTAATTGTGGTTCTCCAGAGGACACCTAGTTCAGATCATGCTGGGGTTATTAGATAAGGAAGTCCATAAACTGGCAAGAAACATGTTATCATTAGTAAAGATTGCTGTAAGAAAGAGGAAAAAATATGACAGAGAGGCATAGAGAGACAGACACACACAGAGAATGAAAGAATATGCCTTATGTACATGAAGCCAGAAAAGAATTTGTGAATCTAGAAGACAAGGTATGAAGGACTGCCTGTAAATCCCAGTAACTAAGAAGGAACCTTGGAGCCAGTTTTGATATTGAGACTTCATAGAGCTTAACCTTTACCAATGTGAGACATTCAATTTCAATGAGCAAATATTTAGCCTGGAAAACGTAGTTATGGTTGCCCACCAAAAAACACAGAGTTGTCCCCTCTGTCAGTTTCTCATTACTCTGATCTCCCATGTCACAAGAGGCTGAATGGTCTTCCACATACCCTCAGATGCAGCTCACAAGGAACAGCACCTATCTTCAACTGTACTTCATCTGAGCCTACCCTTGGATTGTGGAGGGTAATCAGGAAGTGAACTGACAGGTTAAACTTTTCCTAGCTGGGTGTCAAAGTTCAGACATGAGAATCCCACTCTGTGATTGTCAACACTTCCATGTATCCATTGGGATGGCAGTGTCACAATGGCTGCAACTGTCTTGTCTTGCCTTTCACATGCTTCATGTGACTGAGTCGAAAGTCTCTCTCAGCTTATTTACAGAACCACAGGATGCAGCTTGGCTTCAAAGGCCACATGTCTGACCACAGAAGCCAAGAAAACAATGTCACAGTTCACAGTTATAATATAGACATGTCAGGGTATTTCCTCCAAGTTTTGTTTTGAAGCATATTCTTTTTTTTCCTTAATTTACTTGATTATTTCTTACTTACATTTCAATAATTATACCTTTTCCCCGCTTCCTGGCCAACATCCCCCTAAATCCACTCTCTTCACACTAACCCCATTGTTTATGGGTGTTCCCATCCCCATCCTCCCCCCCCCGTTACCTCCCTCCCCCCAACAATCACATTCACTGGGAGTTCAGTGCTAGTAGGACGAAGGGCTTGCACTTCCAATGTGCTCCAACTAGGCTATTCATTGCTCCCTAAGAGGTTGAAGCCCAGGATCAGTCCATGTATAAACTTTAGGTAGTGGCTTAGTCCCTGGAAGCTCTGGTTCCTTGGCATTGTTGTTAATGTGGGGTCTTAAGCCCCTTCAAGCCTTTCCACTGCTTTCTCTGATTCCTTCAATGGGGGTCCCGTTCTCAGTTCAGTGGTTTGCTGCTGGCATTCGCCTATGTATTTGCTGTATTCTGGCTCTGTATCTCAGGAGAAATCTACATCCAGTTCCTCTCAGCATGCACTTCTTTGTCAAGTGTATTCTTTTATTGCAGATTATGCTACTCTTTCTAGAAGGCCACATTGTGGGAGAACATTTGGATTCTTCCCCACCCACACTTTATAGATTTCTTACATAGACTTCTTTAAGTGACAAGGTTTCTGTAAACTTGCATACAACTAAATATTTAAGGACACAAACATACACACATGCACACAATAGATACACAGATACACACAGACACAGACACACAGACACACAGACACACACACACACACACACACACACACAGTGTGTAGGGATGATAGAGATGTCCATGTTGAAAAAAAGTTAGGACAGTTGATCTAAAATATAAAATGTGAAGGGTTGCACTAAAATCTAAGACCCCAGGATGGAGGATGAAAAACAATTGTGAGGTGTGGTTTTCCCACAATTTGGACACATGAACAATGAAGTATGAGACATCAGGACTGCATGGTCAAACAAAGACCAGAAACATACACAGTAAATTGAATGGAAATATAGCTCATCTCGCTGATGTCTAATGGAAGAGTTCAGGTATTTCTCACACCTCTCCTGCATAGTATTTCATTGCAGTCCAATGGTTGTACACCAAAGGATATTCAAGAACATATAAAGAGATGAAGCCAGAATGTCAGCATTCCCAGAGATCAGTTGAGCAGAGAGTTCTGATTTCCTATGTCTCCCTTAGCTATTCTCAAGAAACCAAGGATACAGCCTCCTCAGGCATATTCACATCTGCACAGGGTGTAATTTGGCTTCAGAACATCTTATCCTGTAGTTAAAGAAGCCAGGATGAAAACTACAAACTCCATCAGCATACAGTTGATGTGCAGATGCCCAGGATCACTGCTAAGTCTCTCTAGACCTACCAGTGTTGATAGACATGCCTTGTAGGAATTGAACATTGTTGTTTAGTTAACCCAATTACTGTTCAGGACACGTACAGAAGTCAGGAAGGAGCCAGTCCTTCTTCCATGTCACTAATTCATATTTCTTCAATGTAGTAGAAAACTGCCTGCCAAAGACACTGGCATTAGGACAAAACAGCAGGAAACAGATTGGGAAAAGGTCTACACCAATCCTGTATCTGACAGAGGGCTATTACCTAATACATACAAAGAACTCAAGAAATTACACTTCAGAGAGACAAATAACCCTATTAAAATTGTGGTACAGAACAAAATAAAGATTTCTCAACTGAAGAATATCAAATATCTGAGAAGCATCTAATGAAATGTTTATCATATTTAGTCATCAAGGAAATGTACATGAAAACAACCCTGAGAGTCCACCACACACATGTAAGAATTGGTGTAATACAAACTCAGGAGACAGCAGATGTTGATAAGGATGTCAAGTGAGAGGAATGCTCCTTCTTTGTTGGTGGCATAAGGAACTGGTTCAACCACTCTGGAAATCAGTCTGGAGATTCCTCAGAAAATTGGAAATTACACTACTTGAGGACCCAGATAGATCTCTCCTGGGCATATAACCAAAAGATGCTCCAACATACAAAAAAGACACATCCTTAATTATGTTCATAGGTGCCTTATTTATAATACCCAGGAGCTAGAAGAAACCCTAATAGCATTCATCAGAGGAATGAATAAAGAAATTGTGGTAAATCTACACAATGCTGTGCTACTCAACTATCAAAACCAATTATCTCAAGAAATTCATAGACAAATGGAATGATGTAGAAAATATCATACTGATTGAGGTTACCCAATCACAGAATGGTATGAAATCACCAAAAGTGGATATTGGCAAAAAAGCTCAATTTACCTAAGATACAGTCCTCAGACAACTGGAAGTTCAAGAAAAGGATACACAAAATGTGCATGCTTTACTCCTTTTTAAAAGGTGGAACCATAATATCAATGAATATAGAGCAGAGACTGAGGAAATCCCATTCAGATCATGCCGTACATGTGGCAAAAATATATACACATCAGTCACCAAAACTAGATAAGATTGGTGGAGCTAAGAAGTGAATGCTGCCAGGGACTGTATATAGAACTTCCATGTGAGAGACAGCTAGAGTATATCAAATACAGAAGTAAATTCTAGACGCAAATCAGTGAACTGAAAACGGATAGTAAGGGGAGTTATAGAAAAAGAGGAGTGGGGCCGGTGAGGAATCATATGGGCAGGTAATAGGGAAAGAAAATAACATTTGAAATTTAAGTATAAAAATACCCATTTAAAAAAGGTATAAAATTTGCTAAAAACTAAAAAAAAAAAAAAATTAAAGAAAAGAACACTGCCAGGTATTCACAGCTATTGACACAGAAATGTAAAGGTCATTGTCAGGGAATGATAAAGTAATACTATGAAAAGACTGAAATGATGAAGTCTCAACTATAAACACTTCTCTCTCCCAGATATCAGTGTCAGACAAAACAGCACTATAGGAATCCAAAGTATGGAGGAGTTTACTCTGAGTGGAGGACACAATACTTGTCTTTTCCTTCTTCTTTAGTACCTTTTTCTTCTTGACAAAAGGAATAAAGACTATGAGCTCTCAGCAAAACAACTGTGCCCTGCCCATCACTTTATTTTGGTATAAAAAAATAATGATATAAACATTCTGACTTCCAGGAACAATAAGAACAGGGAAGTCCAGATGCTTCAGAGAGGCTCCCAGCTCCTGATTCCCATATGTGGGAGGCTCTCATCAAGGCTAATTCTTCAGAGATCCCACTCAATTCCTACTAAGGACTCTCTCAGCTATGCCAAGGATCATGTATTTCTTCCTTTATTTATACAAATACAGAAGGCCAGCTTCCTTCTCCCCATCACTGATATCTTTATCCTCTTTGTTCTCCATCCCATATGGCTGTTTACCCTGAATTAGAGGTCAATTAGTAAACCCTAGAGGTACTGCAGGAATATGTGAGAAGCAGTTGCAGCCACAACAACACTTGAGACATCAAAGAAGAAGCTAGGGGAGTCCAGGTTACAAGAGATACTTGAGGAAGGGCCTAATGATGATCTCACTGTGAACTGCCATGTCCTACTTGCTAAACAGATTTTCCTACATTGACCAGATTTGGAGTGCCCTTTCCTGGTATGTCTCCTGTGACACAGTGGAAAGCTTTACGTAGTCCATCACTTTAAAGCTATAGAAATCTCTTGCTTCATTAATGGTTACATCCTTCTAATGTAGAAAGTTGGCCAGAGTCTTGGCATGGGTATAAAATATTTATGAAAATGGAGTGGAGGAGATTCTTCTAGATAATTTTTCCCAGGTTCATTTCTCTGACATACAGAACAATTTTGTAGGTTTTCTCTGTTTCCCAAAGGCCAATATTCTCCCTACAGACCTTTGAGGGAATATTGTGTTTCACTTTCTTATTGTATATTCCTTGATAGGAGATTTTATAAATATTCCTGAATGTGTACTCAAAAATTCAGTTGTACAATTCCATTTTTTTCAATGATTTTGGGAACAAAGGGGGCTCATCTATTGAGTGAATATAACAGTATAAATATTGTGTACCTACTTCAAATGATAAACTCCCAAATCTTTATTTTATCCAAAAAATAACATACATCAGTAAAGCAAATGACATTGTCGACTCTAGAATGTGATTCTGTAGTCCCAAAAGATATCAGTTATCTAATATATACCTACCTTATTTCCAAGGTTCAGACTTGAGGGTTGAGTATGTTTTACAATGATTCTTTTTTCAGGCCAAACATAAGATTCAGGAGGATGGGCAGGGAGAAGAATGTCTTGAGGTCCAAGGAAAACTTAACTACAATAGTTTCATAAGTACAGGAAGGAATCTATTTGTCATTGTCATTTGTGGATTCTACATTCTTGACATAGTTGTGCATAATCCACGTTAAAATTCCACCTAAACTCACAGGTGTAGGAGACACCAAATTTACATAAGATTGATGAAGCAATCTTCATTCATAATGCAAAATTCATACTGCCCATAACTGGAGAAAGACCTTACCAGAGAGACACAATTAGAGCATGTTAAATACAGAAGTGAATGCTAGTGGCAAACCAGTGGACTGAAAATGGGTCTCTTCTTGGTTTAGAAAGGATTAAAAGAGCTGAAGGGACTTTCAACCCCATAAAAACAATTCCAACAAACCAGAGCTTTCTGTTACTAAACCAACATTCAAAGGCTGTCCATGGACACACCTATGGCTCAAACATCATATTTGTCCGAGGATGGATTTCTTGGGCACCAGTGGAAGGAGAAGCCCTTGGTCCTTCTGAGGTTTGGCTCCCAGTTCAAACGAATGTCAAGCTGCAGTATGGAGGGTTGTAAAAGAAGGGGAATGGGACTGGTTATGACACTTATGGAAAGGAAATTTGGAAAGAAAGTAACATTTGAAATGTAAATATAGAAATATCAAATTAAATAAGCAATAAAATTTGCTAAAAAATAAGAATATGAAAAATAAAAAAGAAACTGTTAGCTAATCTAACCTATTGATTCAGAAGTATAAAGAGAAACTGTCAGGGAATGGTATTCAGAATAATACTAGTGAAAAGACTGATATGATGAAGAATCAAATAGAAGCACTTCTCTCTCCCAGATATCAGTGCCAGAAAAAAACTGAACTATAGGAATCCAAAGCCTGGAGTTTACTCTGAGATGAGGACACAGTACTTGTCTTTCACTTCTTCCTTAGGTCCTTTTTCTTCTGGGTAAAAAGAATTAAAGCCATGAGCTGCCAGGAAATCAATTGCGATCTTCCCATCACTTGGGTTTCGGATAAAGACATGAATGATATAAACTCTCTGATATCCAGGAACGATAAGAACAGGGAAGTCCAGATTCTCCTGAGAGGCTCCTATCTCCTGATTCCAATATGTGGAAGGGTCAGATCAAATCTATCTCTGCATGAAACAACTCAACCACTATCCAGGACTCAGGGAGCTTTCTGAAGGACCATGTATTTCTTCCTTTTCTTGTACCAAGACAGAAGGGCAGCATCCTTCTCCCCATCTCTGATCTCTTCATCCTCTTTGTTATCCCTTCAAAATGGCTGTTTACTCTGAATTTGACACCAATTAGTAAACCCAAGAGGTACTGAAGGAATATCTGAGAGGCAGTTGCTGTCACGACAACACTTGTGACTTCACAGAAGAAGATGGGGATCTCCAGGTTACAAGAAATATATCATGGAGGGCATAAAGATGATGTCACTGAGAACTGCCATGGCCTACCTGCTAAACAGATTTCCTTACATTGACCAGATTTAACAGTGTCCTTTACAGGAGAGTCTCCTACGACACAGTGGAAACCTTTTGTACTACATCTCTTTAAAACTAGAGACTTCTATTTGCTGCATTACTGTTTACATGGTCTAAATAGAGAAAGTTAATCCGGGGCTTGGCATGGGTAGAAATGATACAGGAAGATGGAGTGGAGGATATTCTTCTAGATAATAACTTTATTCCCTGGTCCATTCCTGTGCCTTACAGTTCAATTTCCTAGTTTTTCTGTTTCCCAAAGGACAGTATTTTCCCTACAGAACTTTAATTGAGTGATTATTATATTTCATTTTCTAATTCTTCATTCCTTAATAGGGCACTTTATAAATATTCCTGAATATGAACTCAAATAATCTGTTTTCCATATTCTATTTTGCAATGATTTTGGCAACAAAGGGGGCATAGGTATAGAGTGAATACAATAGTGTAAATATTACGTACCTACATCAAATGATAAACTACAAATCCTTATTTTATCCAAAAATTAACATACATCAGTAAAGAAAAGGACAACATGGACTATAGAATTTGGTTCTCTAGTCCTATTTGATATCACTTATGCAATATTTACCTTCATTTGTTCCCATGGCCAGACTTGAGGGTTTTGGATGTTTTACCATGACTCTTTCTTCAGGCAAAACAGAAATTAAAGAGGATGTTCATGAAGGTGAATGGCTTGAGGTTCAGGGAAACCTCAATGTCAATAAGTTCATAAGAACAGGAGGGATTCTATATTGCCTTGCCATTTGTGGTTTATACATTCTTTACCTACTTGCACTGAAACTATGTTAATATTCCTCCTAGCCTTTTAGCTGTAGGTGTGACTAAAAGTATATATGTATTTCAGCCACCCAAACTTGAAAAGATTGTTGAAACTAAGAAGTGCATGCTGCCAGGAACTGGATGTACATCTTTACTGAGAGACACAACTAGAGCACGTCAATACAGAAGTGAAAGCTAGTGGCAAACCAGTGAATTGTAAACATATCTCTTGTTGGTAGATTTTGAGAAAGGTTTACAAGAGCTGAAGGAGATTTCAACCCCTTAAGAACTACAATGCCAATGAACCAGAGCTTTCTAGTACCAAACCAATATTCAAAGACTGTATGTACATGGAAAGACCTATAGATCCAACTGCATATGTGGCAGAGAATGGCCTTGTTGGGCACCAATGTGAGGAGAAACCGTTTGTCCTCCATGGGTTTGACTCCCAGTTAAAGAGAATGACAAGGGGCAGTAAGGGGGGTTTATAAAAATGGGGAGGTGACTTGTTAGGCTCTTATGGACAGGAACTTGGGAAATGAAATAACATTTGAAATGTAATTATGGAAATATCTGATTAAAAATGCAATAAATTTTCCTGAAAAAAATAAAAAATGAAGGAAAGAAAAGAAAGAAAACTGCCAGCTAATCACACCTACTGATTCAGAAATCTTAAGGGTAATTGTCAGGGAATGCTAGTCAGAGTAATAGTGGTGAAATGAGTGAGATGATGAAGTCTCAACTAGAAGCTCTGTTCTCTCCTAGATATCAGTGACAGACACAAACTTCACAATAATAATCCAAAGCATGGAGGAGTTTATTCTGAGCTGAGGACACAATACTTGCCTTTGCCTTCTTCCTTAGCACCTTTTTGTTCTGGGCAAAAAGATAAAAAAAAGCCTTGAGCTCTCATAAAAACTACATTGTCCTTCTCAAAACTTAGCTTTTGGAATAAAGAAATTAATGATATAAACTCTATGACTTCCAGGAACCATAACAAGCAGGGAAGTCTACATTCTTTGAGAGGCTCCCAGCTACTGATTCCTATATGTAGAAGGCTAAGATTTAGGCTATTTCTTTGAGGAACCCACTCTACCCCTAAACAGGACTCACTGAGCTTTCTCATAGATCACATATTTCCTCTTTTTATACCAAGACTGAAGGCGAGGTTCCTTCTATCTATCCCTGCTCCTTGCTCTTCTCTCTCACAAATTGCTGTTTATTCTGAACTAAAGGCCAATCAGTAAACCCTAGAGGTACTGTAGGGATATCTGAGAGGCAGTTAATGTCATGACAACACTTGTGACATCACAAAAGAAGCTACTGCTCTCCAGGTTACAAGAGATTTTTCATGGAGGTCCTATTATGATGTGACTGAGAACTGCCATGCCATACCTGCTAAACAGCTTTCCTTACATTGACCAGATTAGAGGATGCCCTTTCCAGAAGTGTCTCCTGTGAAACAGTGGAAACCTTTACATACTACATCTCTCTAAAGCTAGAGACTTCTCTTTGCTTCATTAGTGGTTACATATTCTGAACGGAGAAAATTAGTCAGGGGCTTGGTAATGGTAGAAATATATAGGAACATGGAGGGAAGTAGATTCTTCTAGATACTATTTTTATTCCCATTACATTTTTGTGACATACAGATCAATTTTCTAGGTTTTCTCTGTTTCCTATGGCCAGTATTTTTCCTACAGTCCTTTAATTGAATGAATATTTTACTCCATTTTCCAATTCTACATTCCTTAATGGTGAACTTTATATATATTTCTGAATGTGTACTCAAAAATTCCGTTTTCCAATTTCATTATTTTGCATTATTTTGACACCAAAAGGGGCCCAGCTATAGAGTCATTATAACAGTGTAAGTATTGTGTTCCTATTTCAATGATAAACTACCAATACCTCATTTTTATCCAAAAATAACCAGACATCAGGAAAGCAACGAACAACATGGAGTATAGAATGTGTTTCTTTAGTCCCATTAGATATCAGTTCTCTAATATCTACCTTCCTGTGTTACCAGGGACCAAATTGAGGGTATTGGATATTTTACCATGATTCTTTCTTCAGTCCGACCCTAAGATGCAGGAAGATGGGCAAGGAAGGAATGGCTTTAGGTCCATGGAAACATCAACTTCAATAGGTTAATAAGAACAGGAGGGAGTCTATTTGACACTGTAATTTTTGGATTCTAAATTCTTGACCTAGATCTACACATTCCATGTTAAATTTTCACATAACCTCATAACTGTAACTTCCTTCAGGAGTATATATCTGCCAGCAAAATTAGATAAGATTGATTAAGCTTAGAAGTGCATGCTGAGTGAAACCAGGTATAGAACTCTACAGAGTGAGCCAGCTAGAGCATGTCAAACACAGAAGTGAATGCTAGTGGCAAACCAGTGAACTGAAAACGGACCTCATTTGGTAGATTTTGAGAAAGGATAACAAGAGCTGAAGGGGCTTTCAATCCCATAAGAACAACAATGCCAATGAATCAGAGCTTTCTGGTACTAAATCAATATTCAAAGATTGTACATGGACAGACCTATGGCTCCAAAAGCATATGTAGCAGAGGATGGCCTTATTGGGCACCAATGGAAGGAGAAGCCATTGGTCTTCCCTGGGATTGAATGCCTGTTCATGGGAATGTCAAGGGGCAGTAAGATTGGTAATAGAACAAGGGGAGGGGAATAGGTAAGGGATTTTATGCCAGGAAATTGAAAAGGGAAATAATATTTGAAATGTAAGTATAGGAATATCCAATAAGAATAAATTTTGCTTAAAAAATAAGAAAAGAATGAAAGAAAGAAAAAAAGAAATAAAAGTGCCAGCTAATCACACCTATTGACTCAGAAATCCCAAGGGTCACTGCCAGGGAATGGTAGAGTAATACTAGTCGAAAGACTGATGTAATGAAGTCTCATCTAGAAGCACTTTTCTCTCCCAGATATCAGTGTCAGACACAAACTTCACTCTAGGAATCCAAAGCCTTGAGGAGTTTACTTTGAGTTGAGGACCTAATACTTGTTCCCATCTTCTTAGGACCTTTTCCTTCTGGGCAAAAATAATAGAATACATGAGCTCTTAGAAAATCAACTGTGACAATCCCAGAAGCTGACATTTGCAATATAGATATTAATGATATAAACATCTCTGATTTCCAGGAACCATAGCCAGCATGTAAATCTAGATGCTACTGAGTGGATCCAGGCTCCGGATTCCCACGTGTGGAAGGCTGAGATCAACACTATCTCTTCAGTGAACCATCACAATTCTGAGAGAGCACTCAGTGAGCTTTCCCATGGACTACATATTTTGTCATTTTTTAAACTAAAACAAAAGGCCAGCTTCCTTCTCTCCATCTCTGATCTCTTCTTCCTCTATGTTCTCCCTCCCAAATGGCACTTTACTCTGAATTAGAAGCCAATTAATAAACCCTAGAGGTACTGAAGGAATATCTGAGAGGCCGTGGCTTTCAAAACAACACTTGTGACATCATAGAAGAGTCTAAGACTCTCCAGAATAAAGAGGGAAAGCCTAATGATGATTTCACTGAGAACTGCCATGGCCGACCTGCAGAACACCTTTCCTTACATTGCCAAGATTAGAGGGTACCCTTTCCAGGAGTGTGTCCTTTGACACAGTGGAAAAGATTACATACTCCATCTCCATAAAGAAAGAGACTTCTCTTTGCATCATTAGTGGTTACATGATCTGAATGGCGAAAGTTAGTTAGGGGCTTGGCATGGGAAAAAGATCTAGGAACTTGGAGTGGAGGAGAATCTTCTGTATAATAATTTTATTCACTGTATAATAATTTTATTCACTGGATCATTCCTGTGAAATACAGTTCAATTTCCTAGGTGTTTTTTTGTTTCTCAAAGGGCAGTATTTTCCCAAAAGACCTTTAATTGAAAGAATATTTTATTACATTCTCTTACTGTACATTCCTTTGTAGTGGACTTTACATATATTCCTGAATGAATACTCAAACATTCTGTTTCCAATTCAATTTTTTGCAATGATTTTGGCAACAAAGAAGGCCCAGCTTTAGAGTGAATATAAGTATTATATTTTGTACCTCCTCAAAATGATAAACTCCCAAATCTTCATGTATCCAATATGTATCAAATATCAGTAAAGCAAAGGACAACATGGAGTACAGAATGTGGTTCTGTAGTCCCATTAGATATCAGTTCTAAAATATCTACCTTCCTGTGTTCCCATGGCCAGACCTGAGGGTTTTGGATGTTCTACCATGATCTTTCTTCAGGCCAAACATAAGATTCAGGAGGATGTGCAGGGAGAGGAATGGCTTGAGGTCCAGTGAAACCTCAACTTAAATAGGTTCATAAGAACAGGAGAGAGTCTATTTGGCATTTTCATTTGTGGATTCTACATTCTTGACAAAGTTACGCAGAATAGATGTTAACATTTAACCTACCCTCATAGTTGTAGGAGAAACCAAAAGTGTGTGTTTATATATATATATATATATATATATATATATATATATATATATATATATATATATATATACATATATGTATATATATATGTATATATATATATGTATGTATGTATGTATGTTTGTATTATGTATGTTTGTATATATATATATGTGTGTGTATATATATATATATATATATATATATATATATATATATATATATATATATATATATATATACAGCCACCAAAACTAGAAAAGATTGATGAAGCTAAGAAGTGCATTTTGCCAGGAACAGGATATAGATATTTCCTGAGAGACACAGCTAGAGCTGGTCAACTATATACATGAATGCTAGTGGCAGACAAGTGAACTGAAAACGGACCACTTGTTGGAAGATTTTGAGAAAGGGTTACAAGAGCTGAAGGTGCTTTCAACACCATGAAAACAACAAAGCCAATGAACTAGATCTTTCTGGTACTAGACCAATATTCAAAGAATGTGAACTGACAGACTTATGCCTCCAACTGCATATGTGGCTGAGGATGTCCTTGTTGTGCACCAATGCAAGGAGAAGCCCTTGGTTCTCCCTAGGATTCTCTCCAAGTTCAAAAGCATGCCAAGTGGCCTTAAGGGAAATTAATGAAAAAGGGGAAGGGAACATGTGGGGATCTTATGGGCAGGAAACTGGGAAAGGAAAAAAAGTCATTTTAAATGTAAATATAGAAACATCCAGTTAGAAAAGCAATAAAATTTGTTAAAAAATAAAAAAAAAGGTAAAGAATAGAAGAAAAGAGAACTGCCAGATAATCAATCTATTAACTCGGAAATCTAGAGGATCACTGTCAGGGAAGTGTAGTAGAGTAATACTTGTGGAAAGACTGAAAAGATGTAGTCTCCACTAGAAGCACTTCTCTCTTCCAGATATCAGTATCAGACACAAACTGCACTATTGGAATCCAAAGTATGGAGCAGTTTATACCGAGCTGAGGACACAATACTTTTCTTTCCCTTATTCCTTAGGACATATTCTTCTTGGCAAAAAGAATAAAAGCCATGAGCTCTCAAGAAAACAACTGTACCCTTCCCAACACTTAGCTTTGGGATAAAGAAGTTAATGATATAAACTCTCTGATTTCCAGGAACCATCATAACAGGGAAGTCCAGATGCGTCTGAGAGGCTCCCAGCTCCTGATTCCCATATGAGGAAGGCTCAGATCAATGCTATGTCTTCAGCAAACCCACTATGCCCCTACACAAGACTCACTCAGCTTTCCCATGGACAACATATTTCTTCCTTTTTTAATACCAAGACAGAAGGCCAGCTTCCTTCTCCCCATCTCTGATACCTTCATCCTCTTTGAACTCCCTCCCAAATGGTGGTGTGCTCTGAATCAGAGGCCAATCCATAGAGGTACTGAAGGAATATCTGAGAGGCAGTTGCTTTCACAACAACACATGTGATGTCACAGTAGAGCTAGGGCTCTCCAGGATACAAGAGGTTTTTCAGGGTGGACCTAATGATGATTTCAATGAGACCTGTCATGGCCTACCTGCTAAACAGTTTCAGCCGCTATGTTGACTGAAGGCAATGTATGGACGATAAAACAGTAAATGACCCTGAATTAAGAACCAGATGCCTGGTAAACTTTCACGTTCATCACTCCCATGTTGTATGGGCCCAGAGTGAGAAGAGGGGGACCAGTGGGCAGGTTGTTGATTTCACAGAGGATGGTAGAAATAGGAATCAATTGGGGTAGGTGATAATCATATGGAAGAGAAAGGTTTATGACTTTTATGGTGTATGTCTGATATCACAGATATGTCTGTAAAGCATTATTTTAATGTATTTTAGAATATGGATTGAAGTTAAAGTTGGGTTTTATGTCTTAATTCATAATATAAATTACATGCTTATGTTCTAGGGGAAGATAAATTAATGTATGATATACATTAATGTTGTAATGTTCTAGATTATTTTATGTACTGTATAAAACTGACGTCTGATTTGACATATCCTGCCATGCTGTCCAATGTAGGTAGTTATAACATACATTGGTACTGGCAATTCATAGAGTTCTGTGGACCCAAGACAGGTAGCCTGGTAAAGCTGAGTTACCAGAAAATTGCCAATTGTTTCTAAATGAATGATCTTTCCTTCTTTTTTCCATTACCAACCTATGGATTCAAGGTAGCCATTTGATTGTTTTGCATGCTCACATCTTATTTATATCATGAACAGGTAGCAATGGGTTGTGTATGTCACCAGGAGGTTAGTGGGATCATAGGTCTAAGGGACTCTTGTTGGGCATCGAGGTCAGTGATCTTGTTACCTTTAGTCTCAAGGCAGACATCACTTTGATGTCCATAGCAGTGAAGCCTAGAAAATCATAGGGGAATCCAAATATCCTCTGAAGAGCCAAGAATTTCCTTTTGTTCTTAATGTCCTTTCCTCAGCAACAAGTACAATTATTGTCTCCATAATGTACCATAGACATGTGGAGTATCCAAGCATAATGTCTGTGCATGTACACGATGACGGGCTTCCCTTTTCCCCATTTGATCTCCTGAGACAGACTGATGAATCAGTTGTGTCTTCTGGGCCTATGTACTTGGCTCTAAGTCTTGCGTGAAAATAATTTCAATTACAGTAACTTTTGAAGCTCCTTGGTATCTCGCTCCATGTTTAATGAAAATACTCCCAACTGCGTTGACTATTGCATTAGTGTCTTTCATGGGATGGGGTTTGGCAATAGTCCATTAGGTCTGTCCACATACTTGGACCATTGTTGTTACCTCAGGACAGTCAGCGAAGAGCATCTGAGGCCTACAGCACACAACAGGATAACAGGATTTATGTCAAGTGCGTTTTTCCAACTACACTCCAGTATGGTACAGTAAGAGTATCTGTTAGTGTACAAACGGGACATATAGAAGCCAGGTTCTCAAGAATACACTTGGGAGGGAATAGACAGGCAATATTTAGAATAGAGGCAAAAGGAACACCCATTCAGAGCCTGCCACACATGTGGCCCATACTCATACAGCCACCAAACTACATAAGATGAAGCAGCAAAGATGTGCAGACTGACAGGAACCAGATGTAGATCTCTCCTGAGAGACACAGCCAGATTACAGCAAATAGAGAGGCGAATGCCAGGAGCAAACCACTGTCCTGAGAACGGTACCCCCGTTGAAGGAATCAGAGAAAGGATTGAAAGAACTTGAAGGGGCTTGAGACCCCATATGAACAACAATGCCAACCAACCAGAGCTTCCAGGGACTAAGCCACTACCCAAAGACTATACATGGACAGACCCTGGGATCCAACCACATAGGCAGCAATGAATATCCCAGTAAGAGCACCAGTGGAAGGGGAAGCCCTTGGTCCTGCTAAGACTGAACCCCCAGTGAAGGTGATTATTGGGGGGGAAGGCAGTTATAGGTGGAGGATGGGGAGGGGAACACAAGTATAGAAAGGGAGGGGGAAGGGTTAGGAGGATGTTAGCCGAGAAACCCGGAAGGGGAAAATTTTTAAAATGTAAATAAGAAATACTCAAGTTAATAAAGATGAAAAAAAATAGGAGCCAGGTTGTGGTCTTCCTAGTAGAAAGGCTTCACCTCTCTGGGATGATAGGAGTATAACATGCTGACTCAGAATTAACTCTCTGATTCTTTCACAGAATTGAGGCAGCTAATGTAGCCTTTAGACAAGTGATCCATCCTGAGGCTACAGGGTCCAGTTGTTTGGACAGGTGCACACAAGGGGTTCACGGCCCTAAAGTGTTTTTGTAAATAACTCATGCAATATCATTTCATCTGTTTCATGGACAAACAGATAAAAACATTCTGAGGAACCTTGAAATGTTGGGCTGTAACCAAAACAAACGATCAAGTGTCAAACTCCATACCATCTGTCTCCACGCAGATTCGTCCTAGTACCCTCATGTGTTATGGGGTATTGAGGCTTTGCTATTTCTCCAAAACCCTGGTATCCAGGCAGAGCAATAGCCACCAACACCAAGAAACTCTACAACCTGTCTCATAACCTTTGGAGATGGGACGAATGGGATAACAGCAACATTCTGTGATACAGGTTTCTTTTGACTCCCAATCTTTGCTAAGATTGGTGTCCTCTTAATATAAAAAGGTGAACTTTCCTAGCTCACCCTTGCTAGCTCAGTGATTATAACTCTTGGACCAGTGCCTCAGTTTCCCTTGTTCAATTATTTTTGCGTTTCAGGAAGGAGGAGGAGGTTATCTGTATCTTGTAAGAGTGTCGACCTGGGAAACTTCTGATGCAAGCCACAGACCCGACTGGAGAATTTTGAAATCCTTGGCTGAATAGGGTCTTAAATATTTGCTCACTTTTACATCCCTCTGTAACTGTCATTCAAAATTGGATTTTATCTTCTTTGCCAAAGGGAACCTGAAGAATGCATCTTTCAAGTACAGACAGTCTACATATTTTCCCTGGAGGATTCAGATTTCTGAGTGTATATGTGATAGGAACTATAGGGTAAGTAGCCTCTACACTCTAATGCAAGTCCCTCAGATCTTGGATAGTTTATATCATTAATGGTCCCAGTTTCTTCTCAGGAAATGACAACATCCTCCAGTGAGACTGGCAGGATATCAGGATACCTACCTTTTTCAGCTGGGTATTATATTCTGTAACTCTCCCTTTGCTTCCAGGATGCATATTATTCAATCTGCATAAGCACAAATGAATGGGTCAGTTGAATAATTATGGGATTTTGTTTTAGTACCAGGCATGGGATGATAGTTTCTGTCAATACACCTAGGATTCTTCTTACAAATCTGAAAGATAGTCTAAGTATCTTTTGTATAGGGAGCAGGACTTTCACAAAGGAGATATTCTTTTGGTAAACAATGTTTTGTTTGTTAGTGTCTAACTGTGTCTCATTCTTAGAAAAGATGATGGTTGCTTTCAGTTGATGCAAGAGGTCTCATGCCAGAAGGGAACAGGAAGAAGTAGAGACAATCTGACATGATCAATAACAGGTGAGTTATTATACCCTTGCAAATATTAATGGAATGTTTGCTGCTTCAGAGACATTAAGGGAGTTTTTTTTTTTTTTTTTCGCTACTTTGAATGTTATCGTCTGATCAGGTAATTGTCTTAGTAGATTATTGAGGACTGAATATGTCAATTCAGTGACCAGAAAGAACTCAATTGCTTTTCCACAATATAAGTTTTACCGCAGGCTCCTGGAGTATAGTAGCCTGGGCCCCATTACTATTCTAACTGTAGTACTCAATTTACCTTTTACTTCCAGTTACAGGACTTATTTTTTCAATGTACACCTTGTTTTCAGGAGGCATGTTTGTCTTTCTCCAATGGTTGCTTGGTAATCTCCTGGCCCTTTTCTTGTTTGTTTCATAAAACTTGTTTATCTTTCAGATTTACTGTTAGGTTTGCCACTATTGGCCTTGGTAAGTCTCTTGTCCTCCTGGCTCTCAATCAAATCTCTATTTTCCCACTCATTTTAAACTACCACTAACCACTGAGACTCATCCGTACCTGCACATCCCTCTAATCTTTTTACTTCAAATATCTAGTGCCAACTGAGTGACAAAAGCATTTTTGAACATCTGCCTATGCCCAGGGCCTATGGGACTATTGGTGTAGCTATATGATAAGTCCATAGAAAGTATATTAGAAAAGAATGTTGTTCTTAGGTACCCTGTGTGAACTCACATGCTTTTTACAGGTTTTCTGTCCTCTGAGCTGCTGCATGGAGCCCAGCCAGAAAGTCTGGAAATAGATGACCAGCACCACAGTATCTTGGTCAAGGTCAGAATCCTAAGGGAGGTGTGAGGAATGGAAAATGACTCTCAATACAATTATTGTTATCAGTCAGAGATCCATATATGGATGCAGTACCACATTTTTACTTTCCAACAATTTTCAGTCCCTCTCTTCTGATATGAACAGGGCAGCCAGTAACTGTTGGCAATCATTCTCAATGTGCTGATGAACATAAAAAAACATTTTCTAAGATAGAGATGAGTGTCTGAGCTTTCCCAGAGAAAGAGGGTTTCTGTGTGCTCTAGTATTATTGGTCACTTGTCCTGAAGGAAATACATATCACAACTAAGGATAGGGCCTCCTTACTCAGATCTTTTGTTCTCAAATGAGAAAGATCAGAGGCTAACTGGAGGCAAATAATTGCAGAACTGCACAGACTTAAACCATATTCGAGTGCTCATGCAACAAAGAGCATAGTTGGATCAACTGTAGGTATGCAAGGGACAATTCAGGAGAAGAAGAGGAAAGGGTACTTGGGCATGGTTGAAGCACAGCATGAAGTCACCAATCCGAAAGAGAAGGAGGATAGGTTAGTTCTTCCTCATCTAAATAGATGTGTAGAATTTTTAATGTTTTTTCAGTTGAGCCTTGGTTACTGCAAAACTGATATAATTTATGTATTTTTATTTACATTTTAATTGTTCCTCCCTTTCCCAGTTTCACCTTCCAGAACCAACTATCTTATTCCTATTCCCCTGCTTCTATGAGGGTGCTCCTTATACACCTATCCACCTACTCTCTCCCACCTCCACTCCCTGACATTCCCTACTATGTGATAGTGAGCCTTGACAGGACAAAAACCTCTCCTCCCATTGATGACTGACAAGTCCATCCTCTGCTACATAGGTGGCAAGAGTCATGGGTTAATCTCTGTGTAACCTTGCGATAGTGGTTTGGTCCCTGATATTTCCTGGGTGAAGGTTATTTTTAAAGTTATCACAGATATAATTTTAAGGAAACTGTTGCAAGCCAGAGTGGAACCTGTCATTATCCACCTAAGGACACATCTATGTAAGGAAACTAATTAGAATGGCCAGGAGTGCTAATGACACCCATAAATACCTCTCCTGTTTTCTAGTGGCTTTATGTCCCTGCACTCAGCCATTAAGTGTCAAAAAAAGACCATTCTAACATATAGAATCCATACACAATTCCTTGTCTTTACTGGTCTTCAGGAAATAGTAAAGATAATATGGAAAATGAGTGAGCTGCTTATTATATTTAATCCATAATTCTCAATTCACAATGACAAATAACAGAATGACCAGGAGGACAGAGACAGACAACACTTGAACGAATAAAAGAATATAGGAGACAAATTAATGGTGGCTACAACACAAACATACACTTGGGTCAAGGGTCATTTGGTGACATCTCAATAGAACTTTGATGTCTTTTACCAGCAGCAAAAATTGACCATCACTATGAGTTCAAATAAAAGGTGCTGTATCCAGTATTGCTTCTGGAAGTGACTAAACATTTGGCTATTTCTATAGGAAATTTAGACCAGGGTATCACAGGGGACTCAACCGCTGAGTTGAGTTTCTTTGCTTGGTTCCTGGTTGAATGCCTCAGGTTGCACTCTTGGAAGAAATCTCCACACATCAGGGTCAAAGTCTATGATAAAATGTATAAGTTGCTCAAACTGGTTAGGATTTCAAATAGATGATGCTGTGGCTTCAGAATATTATAGGGTAAAAATTGAAAGACCATTCAATATGACCAAGACTTGGAGGGAAACATTTTCAATAGACTAAGTCTAAATGCAAATTACCAGATTTCATTTTAAAGACAAAGTATACAAGAAAAAAAAAAAAACACATCCTGGTTGACTGATGCAGGGGGAAACAAGAATGCATTTTAACAAGAGTAAAGAACATGCAGTCAGCTAGGTCATTCTGACTCTCATTTTCTAGAAAAGAGTTGTGTGCTCTCCCACAAAACTTTTCAGGACAAGAGGTAGAAACCAGAGACAGCTTCATGTGGGAGAAGATGGAGAAATCTTTGCCCACATACTCAATGTAAAAAGAAAATAGCTAAGCCCATGCGGAATGGGTCTCAAGTCCCTTCAATCTCTTCCAGATCTTTCTCTGATTCCTTAAATGTTCCCATTCTCAGTTCAGTGGTTTGCTGCTGGCATTCGCTTATGTATTTGCTGTATTCTGGGTGTGTCTCTCAGGAGAGGTCAACATTCAGTTCCTGTCAGTCTGTCCTTCTTTGCTTCATCCATCTTGTCTAATCGGGTGGCTGTGTATGTATGGGACACATGTGGGGCAGGCTCTTAATATGTGTTCCCTCTACATTTGTTCTAAATTTTGCCTCCCTATACACTGCCAAGGGTATTCTTGTTCTCCTTTTAATGAAGTAGTGAAGCATTCACATTTTGATCATCCTTTTTGAGTTTCATGTCTTCTGTGCATCTAGAACAACTCAAGCATTTGGGCTAATAGCCACTTATCAATGAGTGCATACCATGTGTGTTTTTCTGTGATTGGGTTACCTCACTAAGGATGATATTTTCCAGGTCCATCCATTTGCCTATGGATGTCATAAAGTCCTTGTTTTTGGTAGCTGAGTAGTATTCTATTGTGCGAATGTACCACATTTTCTGTATCCATGGTTCTGTTGAAGGGCATCTGGTTTCTTTTCACCTTTTGGCTATTATAAATAATGCTGCTATGAACATAGTGGAGCATGTTTCTTTGTTATATGTTGGGGCATTTTTCGGTTGCATGCCCAAGAGAGGTATAGCTTGGTCCTCAAGTAGTATAATGTCCAACTTTCTGAGGAACCTCCAGACTGGTTTCCAGAATGGTTGTACCAGTCTGCAATCTCAACAACAATGGAGGAGGTTTCCTCTTTCTCCACATCCTCGCCAGCATCTTCTGTCACCTGAGATTTTGATCTTAGCCATTCTCACTGGTGTGAGGGGAAATCTCAGGGTTGTTTTGATTTGCATTCCCTCATGACTAAAGATGTTGAACATTTCTTTAGGTGTTTCTCAGTCATAAGGCATTCCTCAGCTATGAATTTTTTGTTTAGCACTGAACCCTCTTTTTTAATAGGGTTATTTGTCTCCCTGCGGTCTAACTTCTTGAGTTCTTTCTATATTTTGTATATAAGGCCTCTATCTGTTGTAGGATTGGTAAAGATCATTTCCCAATCTGTTGGTTGTTGTTTTGTCCTAACAATAATGTCCATTGCCTTACAGAAGCTTTGCAGTTTTATGAGATCCCATTTGTCGATTATTGATCATAGAGCATAAGCCATTGGTGTTTTGTTCAGAAGATTTTCTCCATTGCCCATGTGTTCAAAGCTCTTGCCCATATTTTCTTCTATTAATTTAAGTATATCAAGATTTAAATAGAGGTCCTTGACCCACTTCAACCTGAGCTTTGTACAGGGGGATAAGAATGGCTCAATTTGCATTCCTGTGTATGCTGACTTCCAGTTGAACCATTTGTTGAAAATGCTATTTTTTTTTTGCCATTGGATGGATTTAACGCCTCTGTTAAAGCCCAAGTAAGTATAGGTGTATGGGTTTATTTCTGTTTCTTCAATTCTTTTCCATTGATCGTACTGCCTGTCCTTGTACTGATATCGTACAATTTTATCACCATTGCTCTGAAATACGACTTGAGTTCAGGGATGGCTATTCCCTAGGAGTTCTTTTATTCTTGTGGATAATTTTTGCTCTCCTGTGTTTTTTTTCCAAATGAATTTGCAAATTGCTCTTTCTAACTCTGTGGAGAACTGAGGTCAAATTTTGATGTGGATTTCATTGAATCTGGAGATTGCTTTTGGCACGTTACCACTTTTCAATATTAAACCTCCCAGTCCATTTGCATGGGAGATCTTTCCATTTTTTGAGACCTTCTTCAATATCCTTCTTTCAGACATTTGAAATTCTTGTAATACAGATTCTTTGTTTGCTTGTTCAGAGTCACACTGTGGTTTTTACATTATTTGTGGCTACTGTGAATGGTAGCATTTTTCTAACATATTTCTCAGTCTCTTTATCCTTTGATACAGGAAGACTACTGATTTGTTTGAGTTAATTTTATTTCAAATCACTTTGCTGAATTTGTTGATCAGGCTTAGTAGTTGTCTGGTTGAACTTTTTAGGTCATTTAATTATACTATCTTGTGATCTGAAACTATTGATATTTTGACTTCTTCATTTCCAATTTCTGTCCCTTTGACCTCCTTTTGTTGTCTGATTGCACTGGCTAGGATTTCAAGGAGTATATTGAATTAGTAGGAAGAGACTGTGTAGCCTTGGCTATTACTTATTTTAGTGGGATTGCTTCAAGTCACTCTCCATTTCATTTAATGTTGCCTACACATTTGGTGTATATTGTTTTTACTATGTTTAGCTATAGGCCTTGAATTGCAGTTCTTTCCTAGACTTTTAACATGATGTAGTGCAGAGTATTGTCAAATGCTCTCAGCATTTAATGATATGATCATGTGATTTTATTCTTTGAGTTTTTTTTTTCATATAATGGATTTCTTTGTTAGGTTTCCATGTATTTAGCCATCCTTGCACTCTTGAGATGAAGATACTGGATCATGCCATAAGGGTTGTTTTGATGTGTTCTTGGATTCAGTTTGTGAGAACTTTGTAGAGTATTTTCTCCTCAATATTCATAAGGGATCTTTTTTCGGAAGCTGTCTTTCTTTGTTGCAATTTTTATATGGTTTATTTATAGTCATAATTGTGGTTACATAGAAGGATTTGGGAAGTGTTCCGTCTGTTTCTGTGTCTGTTTTGTGGAATAGTTTACACAATATTGCTGTTAGGGTTCTATGAAGGTCTTTTACTATTCTACACTAAACCCATCTGGTCCTGGGCTTTTTTTTTTTTTTTTCATTGGAAGACTTTTAGTAACTGCTTCTATTTATTTAGGAGTTATGGGATTGTTTACACAGGTTAAATTATCCTGATTTAACTCTGGTACCATGTATTTGTATAGAAAGCTATCCATTTCCTCCATATATTCCAGTTTTGTTGAATATAGGATTTTGAAGTAGGTTCTGATGATTTTTTGAATTTCCTCAGTATCAGTACTTATGTCTCTTTTTTTATTTCTGATTTTGTTACTTTGGATAAACTCTTTCTTCCCTCTGCTGAGTCTGCCCAAGGGTTTATCTATCTTGTTGATTTTTTCAAATAACCAGATCTTGGTTTTGATGATTTTTTGTATGGTCCTTTTTGTTTCTACTTGTTTGATTTCAGCTCTGAGGTTGGATTATTTCCTGCCTTCTATTGTATTTGCTTTTGTTCTGTTCTAGATATTTTAGGTGTGCTGTCCAATTGCTAATATATGCTCTCTCCAGGTTTTTTTTTTTTTTTTGGAGGCAGTCAGAGCTTTTAGGTTTCATCTTAGCACTGCTGTGATGGTGTACCATAATTTTGTGCCTTCGTTTTTATTAAATTCTAAAAAAAATCTTTAATTTATTTCATTATTTATTCCCTGACCAAGTTATCATTGAGCAAAATTTTGTTCAACTTCCATGTATGTGTGGGCTTTCTGTAATTATTTTTCTTATTGAAGACCAACCTTAGTCTGTACTGATCTGATAAAATGCTTGGGATTTTTTTATTCTTCTTGTATCTGTTGAGGCCTCTTTTGTGACTGACTATATGGTGAAATTTGGAGAAGCTACCATGAGGTCCTAAAAAGAATGTGTGTGTGTGTGTGTGTGTGTGTGTGTGTGTGTGTGTGTGTGTGTGTTTGAGGATGAAATGTTCTATAAATATTTTTTAAATCCATTTGTTGCGTGACTTTTTTTTTTTTTTTGGAACTGGGGACCGAACCCTGGGCCTTGCTCATGCTAGGCAAGCACTCTACCGATGAGCTAAATCCCCAACCCCTGGTGCATGACTTTTGTTAGTTTCTCTATGTGTCTTTGTTTCTGTTTCCATGATTTTCCATTGATGAGAGTATGTGGTGGAAATCTCTTACTATTATCGTGTGAGATGCAATGTGTTCTTTCATTTATAGTAAGGTTTCTTTTATGAATATAGGAACCTTTGCATTTGGAGCATAGACATTGAGGACTGAGAGTTCATGGTGGTGGATTTTTCCTTTGATGAATATGAAATGTCCTTCCTAATTTTTATTGATAACTTTTAGTTGATAGTTAATATTATTTGATGTTAGAATGACTACTGCAGCTTCTTTCTTTGAACCATTTCATTGGAAAGTTGTTTTCTATCCTCTCACTCTGAAGTAGTGTCTGTCTTTCCCACCAAGAAATATTTCCTGTATTCAGCAAAATGTTGGGTCCTCGTTACATATCTTTTCTGCTGTTAGTCTATGTCTTTTCATTGGGGAATTGAGTGCATTAATGTTGAGAGATATTAGGGAGAAATGATTGTTGTTTCCATTATTTTTGTTGTTAGAGCTGGAGTTATGTTTGTGTGGCTATCTTCTTTTGGGTTAGTCGAAATTACTTTCCTGAGGTTTTGGGTTTATTTTCTCACCTTGTCTTCGAGGTTTCCATCTACTATCCATTGTAGTACAATATTGTGTAAATTTTGCTTTGTCATGCAATATCTTTGTTTCTCCATCTATGCTATTTGAGAGTTTTGCTGAATATAGTAGACTGATTTGGCATTTGTTTCTCTCAGGGCTTTTTGTCACATATGTACAGGATCTTTGGCTTTCATTTTCTCTGGCATGAAGTCCGGTGCCATTCTGAGAGTTATGCCTTTATATTTTCCTTGACCCTTTTCTCTTAGTGCTTTTAATATTTGTTCTTTGTTTTCGGTATTTGGTTTTTTGACTATTATGTGAGAGGAGGGCTTTCTTTTCTTCTCCAATCTATTTGGAGTTCTATATAATTCTTTTAACATTTACGGGCCATTTTTTACTTTAGGTTCTGGAAGTTTTCTTCCATAATTTTGCTGAATATATTTATTGGCCATTTAACTTGATAATCTTCCGTCTCTTCAACACTTACTATCCTTAGGTTTGATCCTGTTGTTTTACCTCAGACTTACTGGATGTTCGGGGTTAGGAGCCTTTTGTGTTTCACATTATCTTTGATGGTTGTTTCAAAGTTTTCTACGGTGTCTTCTCACCCTGACACTTACTCTTCAATCTATAGTATTCTTTGGTATTGCTTTTGTCTCTGACTCCTCATCAGTTCCCTAGGTGTTCTATCTCTAGGGTTGTCTCCCTTTGTTCCTTTTTATTGTTTCTATTTCCATTTTTAGGGCCTGGATTATTTTGTCCAATTCCTTCACTTGTTTCATTGTGTTTTCCTGTAATTCTTTAAGAAATTATTGTGTTTCTTTCTAATGGGCTTCTACTTGTTTTCCTGTGTTGTCTGTATTTCTTTAAGGTCCTTAAAGTACTCTAAGATCACCATGAGCTGTGATTTTAAATAAAAATCTTGCTTTTAAAGTTTGCTGACCCCCATCCAGGGCTTGCTGTGGTGAGGGAACTTCATTCTGATTATGTCAAGTGTCCTTGGATTCTGCTTCTTACTTTCTTAACCTTGCCCCTCACCATCGTTTTATCTCTGGTGTTAGCTTGTCTTGCTGTCTATGACAGTGGCTTGAGACTCCTGTAAGTCTGCCTGTGTGCACTCGGGAGACTTTTTTTTCCCAGTGGCATTTGTGTGTGATAGAGACCTGTGTCAGAGGGTCAGCTATTGGCACAGGCAGAATCCAGACAGATCCTGTCCTGGACTGCTCATAGGTTCCTTTGTCCAGTAGGCTCCAGGAAGGTAATTTTTGGGCTAGGAAAGTGAGCAAATGTGGTGGTGTCCACTGTGCTCTCAGGACAGTTTGCACTCTGGGAATCCCACTCCCTTCCCACGTGATGTTGTTTTTCTTTTTTCATTCATTCTTTAACTAACTAGCTAAATATGTAATTACTGTATGTATTATGTATTATTATGTATGTATGTTTTTATGTATGTATGTATTGATTTATTCACTTTATATCATAGTTGCTTCCCCCTCTTGGAGTTCTCCTTACATATATTCTTTTTTTAAAATACTTATTTATTTATTTATTTATTTATTTATTTATTTTTACACTCCAGATTTTATTCCCCTTCTGTTCTATTCCCTGGACAGTTCTACATCACATGGTGAATAAACCCTACCCAGCCCACGACACCTCTAAACTTCTTGGAGTTTCTAGTGTCTTGAGTGTTAGGAGCATTTTCTGCTCTCCACACTTCCGCCATCATCTTGTGAAAGGGTAGAATACCCTATGAACATACAATCACCATGATTCATCAAACATCTGTAGGGCTAGCCACTTCCTCTCCCACTGAGTACAAATAACATAGTCTAGTCATGGATGGTGAAGGGTTGCAGCATTAGGACGATTGAGAATCACTCCTTTTATTTAACCACAGATAGTTATAGATACCAACATCCAAATACAGCTACACTGAAGATACTACATCTTTGACTCGCAGAATCTAATTGAGGAGGCAGTGGAAAGAATACACGATCATCTACTGTAAATCATTGTCCCCAGAACATGATTAAAGAGACAAAAGCAAAAACTGTAATAGCAGTGTACTTAAGTGTTGCAGTTTGTTGCAGTTTCCTCTCCAACCCGAATCGGCCAGTACAAAGAAAATGCAACTCAATTAATATGAAAACAATCTAGCATCTAGATTGGGCAGATCCACCCTACACTGTCCTATTCCTAGCTCCCAAATCCCTCATCCCTTGCACCTTTTATTTGCCAGGTCTCCAGCTTCTCCTTCTCCCATGACAACTCTCTCCTCAGTTCTTTCCTTTCTCCTCCCCTTACTCCACCCCTCCTTAGTTCTCCACCTCATGACTCCTCCCCTCTCCTGACTCCTACCCTCTCAATCCCGACTCCTCCCTCTTCCTACATCTCGATGCCTATATCTCAAAGACAAAAGTAGCAACATTAGTGAGAGAAATATTGCTGAAGCTTAAATATCATATAGAACCTCAAATATTAATAGTGGGGGACATCAATGTCCCACTCTCACCAAGGTCAGGTCATTGAGACAGACAGTAAAAAAGAAAACAATAAAAAGAGAAGATTTAACTGACACTGGCTTCAATTAACCAGACCTCAATAATATATACAGAATATTTCACAGGTACACAGAATTACACCCTTTCTTTTCAGTACCTCATGGAACCTTATCCTAAACTGATCATGCTCTCCCTCACGTAAAAAAAATTCACATCAGATACAGAAAGACTGTGCTAACCATTGGATCTTCTCAGAACACAGTGGATTTAAACTGGACTTCAACAATAACAAAAAGCGTATAAACTTATGGAAATTCAATAGCTTGCAACTGAAGAACCACCAGTTCAGAGAAAACTTGAAAAAGCAAAGTCTTCCTAGAATTCAATGGAAATGATGACATATTGTCTCCAAACTTAACGGACATAAGGAAAGCAGTGCTAAGAGGACCGTGCATATGCACCACAGAGCACAGAGGAAAGTAAGAGAATTCTGAGGTCTCACTTCAAAAACCTGCTGTCTATAAAATAAGAAGCTCTGAATGGAATAGAAGATTGTGTAGATTGATAACACTGACCACAGGTAAACTGAGGTAAGATAAACTATGTAAATAGCTCTACAACACCTAAAGAGACACAAACATTAATTAAAAGTTTCCCCACTGAAAGAGCCCCAAGGCAAGATTGTTTAAGCGCAGACTCCTACCAGATTTTCAAAGAACTCTCAACCTACTCCAAAAAACAGAAACAGGAGGAAAATCGCTAAACTTATTCCATGACACCTCACTCACAAAACGACTCAACAAAGAAAGAATTTCAGACGAATTTCTCTTAAGAACATTGGTGGAAAAAATACTAGGTAAAATTATAGAAAACAAAATCCAAGGACATATGAATCCACCATCCAGTTCCATCTAGTAGGCTTCCTCCTGAGGCTGCACGAATGGTTCAGTCTATGAAAATCGATCAAAATGATCGTCCATATAAGCAAACTGAACTGTAAAAATATATTCTACCCTCAGCATTTCACATTAATTTGTGAGGACCACTTGGAATTAACTTTGTTGAATTTGCATATAATGGAATATATATATATATATATGTATATATATATATGTGTGTGTGTATATATTTATGTATATATATATATTGTGAATATATATATGTATGTATATATATATGTGTGTGCATATATATAAATATATATTTATGTATATGTGTGTATATATACATATATAAAATATTACATTATTATAAATTAATCTATTAAATTGTCATATACTAGCATTATACTAATCTAATTAATATTAATATATTATATTAACATATTAAATTGTGATATATTAACATTATGATAATATAATTAATATAAATTATATTAATAGGACAAATTATATATTTATATCATGATAAAATGTAATTAATATTAATATATTATGTTAGTATATTAAATTATTATATAGTAATAATACTATATCTCTCTTACGCTCTTGTTTTTTGAACAGAAGACAGAACCCAGGGTTTTCCTCTTGCTAGGCAAGCGCTCTACTACTGAGCTAAATCCCTAACCCCTCTCTTACCCTCTTCTGACTCTCTATCTAACCCCACTCTCAATCCTCCAGGACCAACTTTCCCCTCCAGCTCTCAGTAATAGGTTCTAGCATTTACTGACCCATTAAAATGGGAAGAAGGATCATATGCGATCACCTGAGTACATGATAGAGGTCTAGTCAGGGCAACCTCCTTTGAGGAAGCAGATAAATATCAGGATACAAATAACATTTGCTGGTGGAAAGTCAAATCTGTATAATGACTTTAAGTATCTATCCAGTGGATTCTGAGAAAATGCGGAAAATTCTTCCTAAAGACTCAGCTGTACTACTTCTGGCCTAATATCGGAAAAGATTTCTGCCATACCACTAGGACATGTGCTCCATCATGTTCCTTGCTTCGTTCTTCATAATGAGCAGAATATAGAATTAAACCAGATGCTCCTCAACCAAGAAATGGCTACCGAAAATTTGGTTCATTTTCACAATGAAATGCAATGCAGCTATGAAAAATAAGGACATTGTGAAGCTTCAGGCAAGTAGATTGAATGAGAAAGTATTGTTCTGAATGGGATAACTGAGACACAAAATAACTTGTACATATTCTTTTATTAGAGGCTATTACCCATTAAGTACAGAATTCACACACTACGATCTATGTAACCAAAGACACTAAAGAAGATGAAAGGCCTAAGAAACTGCTTAAATTTCACTCAGAAGGATGAATAAAATAACGGGAGGAGGCAGATGGAAGGAAAGGATTGGGTGGCTGAGGGGATGGGACAGGAAATGGGATTTGAGGATCTTTTTTTGGGAGAGACGGGCAAGAGGGACAGAGGGCCAAGAAAATGAACTGAAATCAGTGACTGTCCAGGGTGGGTGCTATCTGTGTGATTTGCCTGCAATCTGGGATGGGTGAGGCTACCCTGGCGTCGATCAGGTTGACTTTGGCTGAGACTTGTAGCAATGGGTATACGAATACTGAAATGGTCACTTTCCGTAGCCACGGAGGACCTAAGGTGAAAGGATAAGGACCCAAAATCACCCCCTACATTTTGACCCAAAAATTGCCCTTTCAGGGACAGAGATGAAAGAGGAATGAGGAAATGGCCAAAGGATGAGTGGCCGGATGTGAGACTTATCCTATGGCAAACGGCAAACACTGACATTAATGGTCTTTTCTTGTGTTTGCAGACAGGAGGGTAGCATTATTGTCCTCTGCAAGGCTCCACCAATAGCCGACTGACACAGAAGCAGAGACGCTTGGACAAATATTGGATGGAGCTCAGTGAGTCTAACAGAGTATCTGAAGGAAGGGCTTAGAGAGGCAGAGGAGCACAATGGTCTTCATGTGGGTTCACTAAACCTGTCGCCTGTCCGTGGAATCTGTTTTCCCACCCGGGCTGCGTTTTCAGTACCAGGTGAGAAACGATGAATCCAGTCCTGCAGAGACTTGATGTGCCAGGGCAGAGGGTGCACACGAGGTGTCCTCCTCTCTCTCAGAGAAAAAGGGGAGAGGATAGAAGGAGGGACTGTAAATGGTGGGAGCCTTGAGGAGTGTGGTGACAGGGTAGCATTCAGAATGTTACCTGGTGAATTGATATAACCATTCTAGCAATGGGCACAGGCATAACATCACGGGGATAGTGGTGTGACCTCATTGGGGTGGGGCATGACATCATGGGGGTGGGGCATGACATCGTGGGGGTGGGGGAAGACATCATGGTGGTGGGGAATGATATCATAGGAATGGGGGCATGATATCATGAAGCTTCAGGGAAAGTAGATGAAACTAGGAAAAAAAAACCCGAGAGTGAACTGAGACCTAGAGACAAAAACATGGCGGGCGTTTACCTGTGCATTGTATCAGCTGTGAGATAAATCTTATTCTATCTACAATCTACAAATGCAGAGAGGACACAGGAAAGGAGAAGATGGTGAAGGGGAAAGCATTGACCTCTCTGAAAGGAAAACGGGAACAGATTCTGTGGGTGAATAAGGGTGACTGAGGACAAGAGCAGAGGGTCGGTGAGGAAGATGGAGGGATAGCGCGGTGCAGAGAGAACCGGCCAAAATTAGGGGACATACGGGTAAATGCAGAAACCCGATGGATGCACTGGTTAATTCATGGAATCTAAAGGGCAAACTCCAGAGGATTTACTCTGATAGAGAACGTAGAGTCCGAACCTTCAATCCTTTGAAATCAAGCAAATGGAACCTCAAGGTTGGGGATGGGGCACATTCAGTAGAGTCGTTTTCTGAGGAGGTCAAATGGAGATCCCTGAACAACAGACAGATGCTGAGACAGAGATTATAAAAGCTCAAGCAAATGAGGCCTTCCTGGTACCATAAGCCTCCATCGATATAAATGCACCCGAAAACCCCTTCCCGCTCTCCAAGGTTTGTGGAGCCCTTGTTGGAGTAAAATATGTGCACACTGCGTGTCCCTGAATACCTACTAACAGAGTTGTGACACTAAATAGCTTGGAGCAACTACAAAACTCACTTGCAGGCAGACCAATATTCTGTTGATCGAGTAGTTCCTGGGGACACTTCATCCTTTTGCACCTAGACACTCTAGGAAGCATACATCAGAGATGTGTGTTTGTGTGTTCGTGTGTGTGTGTGTGTGTGTGTGTGTGTGTGTGTGTGTGTGACTGTCTGTCTGTGTGTCTGTGTGTCTGTGTGTGTGTATTTTTATGTGTGTGAGTGTTTGTATGTGTGTGTGTCTTTGTGTGTCTCTCTGTGTTTATATGTGTCTGTATGTGTGTGTCTCTGTGTCTGTGTGTTTGTGTGTGTGTCTGTCTGTTTGTCTATCTGTCTGTGTCTCTCTGTGTCTTTGTGTATGTGTATGTGTCTGTGTGTGTTTGTGTGCATGTTTGTGTGTGCATGTGTGTGTGTGTGTGTGTGTGTGTGTGTTAGTCATGCATAAGCTAACCATCCTCACACACAGACTTTATGGATTGCTTTTCTTTTAAGAAGGTTGGCAAATCTTTCTCTTGTCCTAAGAAAAGATCACCCTGGGTCTCAACTCTTTCTGTGAAGCCATGACAGGTTGAGTGATTTTCATGTATGAGGAGTCTGTCCTATTGAAAATTGCTTTAATGGATACAATAACCCTTGAAAAACACATCTCAACATTTACTTTCCTTAGTCTGATCCCTTGGGGGGATTATTCCAGTAATATTATTATTATTATTATTATTATTATTATTATTATTATTATTATTGTTATTCCAGAATTATTCCACTATATTATTGTTTGTGCTGTTACCAGTTTGCTAATGTTCACTGATGGCAGGAAGATTATGGTTCATGTGTGTCCCATTGGACAGCCATGTTTTAGTTCTTGAAACTGAAAGTTTTATTTACATGTTCCCAAGAGCAAATACATGCAAGGACGCAAAGTTTCTTGGTCTTCTACATGAAAGTGACACCCTCACGTAGTCCTCTGATCTATTTGAGAAACAAAATTTAGATGAGCAATCAAAAGGTCATTGACCAAAGCCCCAAATTAGGGAGAAATAAGACAGTTTTTTACAATGTTTCAGGCTTTGGGGATTGGTAGACATTACATAGCCATCTTTTCATTCATAGCAGGAATATTAAAAATTATTAAATAATAGTAGGCAGAAATTTTTAACAGCATATGTATGCTGGCTAATTTAAATTCCTTATTTCATCACTGGAACATTATATATTCTCTTTCAGGCTCGTATTGAAATACTTTGTTTTTTGAAGTATATGTCTCACTTTTATTTATTTTTAAAATTTTATTTATTTTTTAACTTGAGTATTTCTTATTTACATTTTGAGTGTTATTCCCGTTCATAGTTTATGGGCCAACATTCCCCTAATCCCTCACCTTCCCCTTCTCTATGGGTGTTCCCCTCACCATCCTCCCCACATTGCCGCCCTCCCCCCTACAATCACGTTCAGTCTTAGCAGGACCCAGGGCTTCGTCTTACACTGATGATCTTACTATGATATTCAATGCTACCTATGAGGTCAGAGTCAAGGGTCAGTCCATGTATAGTCTTTAGGGAGTGGCTTAGTCCCTGGAAGCTCTGGTTGCTCGGCATTGTTGTACATATGGGGTCTCAAGCCCCTTCAAGATCTTCCAGTTCTTTCTCTGATTCCTTCAACGGGGGTCCTGCTCTCAGTACCGTGGTTTCCTGCTGGCATTCGCCTCTGTATTGGTTGTATTCTTGCTGTGTCTCTCAGGAGAGATCTACATGTGGTTCCTGTCTGCCTGCACTTCTTTCTTCATCCATCTTGTCTAAATGGATGGCTGTATATGTATGGGCCACATGTGGGACAGGATCTGAATGGGTGTTCCTTCTGTGTCTGTTTTAATCTTTGCCTCTCTATTCCCTGCCAAGGGTGTTCTTGTTCCCCTTTTAAAGAAGGAGTGAAGCATTCACATTTTGATCATCCGTCTTGAGTCTCATTTGTTCTAGGTATCTAAGGTAATTCAAGCATTTGGGCTAATAGCCACTTATCAATGAATACATACCATGTGTGTTTCTCTGTGATGGGGTTACCTCATTCAGGATGATATTTTCCAGTTCCAACCATTTGCCTACGAATTTCATAATGTCATTTTTTGATAGCTGAGTAATATCCCATTGTGTAGATGTACCACATATTCTGTATCCATTCCTCTGTTGAAGAGCATCTGGGTTCTTTCCAGCTCTGGCTATTATAAATAAGGCTGATATGAACATACTGGAGCATGTGTCTTTTTTATATGTTGGGGCATCTTGTGGATATATCCCCAAGAGAGGTATAGCTGGATCCTCAGGCAGTTCAATGTCCAATTTTCTGAGGAACCTCCAGACTGATTTCCAGAATGGTTAAACCAATCTGCAATCCACCAACAATGGAGGAGTGTTCCTCTTTCTCAACATCCTCGCCAGCATCTGCTCTCACCTGAGATTTTGATCTTAGCAATTCTCACTGGTGTGAGGTGAAATCCCAGTGTTGTTTTGATTTGTATTTCCCTTATGAATAAAGATGTGGACCATTTCTTTAGGTATTTCTCAGCCATTCGTCATTCCTCAGCTGTGAATTCTTTGTTTAGCTCTGAACCCCTTTTTTTAATAGGGTTATTTGTCGCCCTGCAGTCTAACCCTTGAGTTCTTTGAATATTTTGGATATAAGGCCTCTATCTGTTGTAGGATTGGTAAAGATCTTTTCCCAATCTGTTGGTTGCCATTTTGTCCGAACCACAGTGTCCTTTGCCTTACAGAAGCTTTGTAGTTTTTTTTTTATTTTTTTTTGTAGTTTTATTAGATAGCGTTTGTCAATTCTTGATCTTAGAGCATAAGCCATTGGTGTCTTGTTCATGAATTTTTTTTCCAGTGACCATGTGTTCGAGATGCTGCACTAGTTTTTCTTCTATTAGTTTGAGTGTATCTTTTTTGATGTGTATCCATTCGATGGTTTTGGTTCCTTTGTCAAAAATCAAGTGACCATAGGTGTATTGGTTCATTTCTGGATCTTCAATCCTATTCCACTGGTCTATCTGTATGTCTCTGTACCTACACCATGCAGTTTTTATCATTATTGCTCTGTAATACTGCTTGAGTTCAGGGATAGTGATTCCCCATGAAGTCCTTTTATTGTTGAGGATAGTTTTAGCGATCCTGGGTTTTTTTGTTTTTCCATGTGAATTTGCAAATTGTTCTGTCTAACTCTTTGAAGAAATGTATTGGTATTTTGATGAGGATTACATTGAATCTGTAGATTGCTTTTGGTAAAATGGCCATTTTTACTATATGAATACTGCCAATCCATGAGCATGGGAGATCTTTCCATCTTCTGAGGTCTTCAATTTCTTTCTTCAGAGTCTTGAAGTTCTTCTTTTACAGATCTTTTACTTGCTTGCTTAAAGTCACAACGAGGTACGTTATATTATTTGGGTCTATTATGAAGGGTGTCGTTTCCCTAATTTCTTTCTCGACTTGTTTCTCTTTTGTGTAGAGGAAGGCAACTGATTTATTTGAGTTAATTTTATACCCAGCCAATTTGGTGAAGTTGTTTATCATCTTTAGTAGTTCTCTGGTGGAACTTTTGGGATCACTTAAATATACTATCATATCATCTGCAAATAGTGATATTTTGACTTCTTCTTTTCCGATCTGTACCCCCTTGACCTTCTTTTGTTGTCTGATTGCTCTGGCTAGAACTTCAAGAACTATATTGAATAAGTAGGGAGAGAGTGGGCAACCTTGTCTAGTCCCTGATTTTATTGGGATTGCTTCACGTTTCTCTCCATTTAGTTTAATGTTAGCAACTGGTTTGTTGTATAAGGCTTTTAATATGTTTAAGTATGTGCCATGAATTCCTATTCTTTCCAGGACTTTTATCATTTAGGGGTGTTGAATTTTGTCAAATGCTTTCTCAGCAACTAATGAAATGATCATGTGGTTTTGTTCTTTCAATTTGTTTATATAATGGATCACGGTGGTGGTTTTCCATATATTAAACCATCCCTGCATGCCGGGCATGAAGCCTACTTGATCATGGTGGATGATTGTTTTGGTGTGCTCTTGGATTCGGTTTGCCAGATTTTATTGAGTATTTTTGCGTCAATATTCGTAGTGGAAATTGAGCTCTTTCTTTGTTGGGTCTTTGTGTGGTTTAGGTATAAGAGTAATTGTGGCTTCATAGAAGGAATTCGGTAGTGCTCCGTCTGTTTCAATTTTGTGGAATAGTTTGGATAGTATTGGTATGAGGTCTTCTTTGAAGGTCTGATAGAATTCTGCACTAAACCCATCTGGACCTGGGATCTTTTTGGTTGGGAAACCTTTAATGACTGCTTCTATTCCCTTAGGAGTTATGTGGTTGTTTTATTGGTTTATCTGTTCCTGATTTAACTTCGGTTCCTGGTGTGTGTCTAGGAAATTGTCCATTTCCTCCAGATTTTCAAGTTTTGTTGAATATAGGCTTTTATAGCAGTATCTGATGATTTTTTCAATTTCCTCTGAATCTGTAGTTATGTTTGCCTTTTCATTTCTGATTTTTTTAATGCAGACACACTCTCTGTGTCCTCTCGTTAGTCTGGGTAAGGGTTTATCTATCTTGTTGATTTTCTCAAAGAACCAACTTTTGGTTCTGTTTATTCTTTCTATGTTCCTTTTTTGTTTCTACTTGGTTGATTTCAGCTCTGAGTTTGATTTTTTCCAGCCTTCTACTCCTCCTGGGTGTATTTTCTTCTTTTTGTTCTTCTTGTTTAGGTGTGCTGTCAAGCTGTTGACATATGCTTTTTCCTGTTTCTTTCTGCAGACACTCAGAGCTATGAGTTTCCTCTTAGGACAGCTTTCATTGTGTCCCATAATTTTGGGTATGTTGTACCTACATTTTCATTAAATTCAAAAAAGTCTTTAATTTCTTTCGTTATTTCTTCCTTGACCAGGTTATCTGTGAGTGCAGCATTGTTCAATTTCCATGTATATGTGGGCCTTCTTCCCTTATTTTTACTGAAGACCAGCTTTAGGCCGTTGTGGTCTGATAGCACACATGGGATTATTTCTACCTTTCTGTACTTGCTGAGGTCCGTTTTTGGCCAATTATATGGTCATTTTTGGAGAAAGTACCATGAGGAGCTGAGGAGAAGGTATATCCTTTTGCTTTAGGATAGAATGTTCTATAAATATCTGTTAAGTCCATTTGGCACATGACTTCTCTTGGTCTGTCTTCTTCTCTGTTTAATTCTTTTTCCATGATATGTCCATTGATGGGAGTGGGGTGTTGAAATCTCCTACTAATATTGTGTGAAGTGCAATGTGTGTTTTGAGCTTTAGTAAGGTTTCTTTTATGTATGTAGGTGCCCTTGTATTTGGGGCATAGATATTTAGGATTGAGAGTTCATCTTGGTGGATTTTTCCTTTGATGAACATGAAGTGTCCTTCCTTATCTTTTTTGATGACTTTTAGTTGAAAATTGATTTTATGTGATATTAGAATGGCTCTTCCAGCTTTCTTCTTCCGACGATTTGCTTGGAAAGTTGATTGCCTTTCACTCTGATGTAGTGTCTGTCTTTGTCTCTGAGGTGTGTTTCCTGTAGGCAGGAGAATGCAGGGTCCTCGTTGTGTATCCACTTTGTTTATCTATGTCTTTTTTGGGGGGAGTAGAAGCTATTAATGTTGAGAGATATTAAGGAATAGTGATTATTGCTTCCTCTTATATTCATATTTCATATGAGGTTATGTTTTTGTGCTTTTCTTCTCTTTGTTCTGTTGCCAAGATGACTAGTTTCTTGCGTCTTCTAGGGTATAGCCTGCCTCCTTATGTTGGGCTTTACCATATATTATCCTTTGTAGTAACAGATTTGTAGAAAGATATTGTGTAAATTTGTTTTTGTCATGGAATATCATGGTTTCTCCATCTATGTTAAATGAGAGTTTTGGAGGATACAGTAACCTTGGCTGGCCGTTTTGTTCTCTTAGGGTCTGTATGACATCTGTCCAGGATCTTCTGGCTTTCATAGTCTCTGGCGAAAAGTCTGGTATGACTCTCTTAGGTCTGCCTTTATATGTTACTTTGCCTTTTTCCCTACTGCTTTTAATATTCTTTCTCTATTTTTGCATTTGGTGGTTTGACTGTTATGTGACAGGAGGAGTTTCTTTTCTGGTCCAATCTATTTGGAGTTCTGTAGGCTTCTTGTATGCTTATGGGTATCTCTTTCTTTAGGTTAGGGAAGCTTTCTTCTATGATTTTGTTGAAGATATGTACTGGTCATTTGAGCTGGGAGTCTTCACTCTCTTTGATACCTATAATCCTTAGGTTTGATCTCCTCACTTAGTCCATGATTTCCTGTACGGTTTGGACCATTACTTTTTTCACTTTACACTATCTTTGACAGTTGAGTCAATGATTTCTATGGAATCTTCTGCTCCAGAGATTCTCTCTTCTATCTTTGTATTCTGTTGGTGAAGCTTGTATCAACAGTTCCTTGTGTCTTCTTTTGGTTTTCTATATCCAGGGTTGTTTTCATGTGTTCTTTCTTGATTGCTTCTATTCCAATTTTATTTCCTTCAACTGTTTGATTGTGTTTTCCTGGAATTTCAGGGATTTTTGTGATTCTACTCTGTAGGCTTCCACTTGTTTATTTATGTTTTATTTATTTATTTATTTATTTATTTATTTATTTATTTATTTATGTTTTCCTGGGTTTCTTCATGTCTTTCTTGAAGTCCTCTAGCATCATGATCAAATATGATTTTGAAAATAGATCTTGCTTTTCTGGTGTGTTTGGATATTCAGTGTTTGCTTTGGTGGGAGAATTGGGCTCTGAGGATGCCATGTAGTCTTGGTTTCTGTTGCTTGGGTTCCTGCGTTTGCCTCTCACCATCAGATTATCTCTAGTGTTACTAGAGGACAGTGGCTAGACTGTAGTGTAAGCCTATGTGTCAGGGTTCTGTAGACCTGTTTTCCTGTTTTCTTTCAGCCAGTTATGGGAACAGAGTGTTCTGCTTTCGGGCGTGTAGTTTTTCCTATCTACATTTCTTCAGCCTTAACACAGTTCCTGTGGGCCTGTGTCCTGAGTTCACTTGGCAAATCACTTGGAATAGGAAGGTTTGCATTACCTGTGGTCCCTAGGCTCAAGTAGTCTTGTGGGGTGTTGCTTACGAGCTCTCCGCAGATGTAGCAACCAGGAAGAACTGCGTTGCCCTTTCCGGGAGATTCCGTGCACCAGGGTTCCAGATGGCGTTTGGTGATTTCCTCTGGAGTCAGAGATGTGTGCAGAGTACAGTCTCTTCTGGTTACCCAGGTGTGTCTGCCTCTCTGAAGGTTTAGCTCTCCCTCCCACGGGATTTGGGTGTAGCAAACTGTTTATCTGGTCAGTCCCTTCAGGTTCAGGCGGTGTCTCAGATGCAGTGGACCTTCTGCTCCTGAGCCCTCCTCTATGGGAACACAGAGGCCATATACAGTTTCCTCTTGGGCCAGGGATGTGGGCAGCGTTGGGCAGTGTTGGTGGTCTCTTCTACTATGCAGTCTCAGGAGTACCCACCTGTCCAGGTGGTGAGGGCTCTCTCCCAAGGGGTTTGGGAGCAGAGAGTCGAAATTTTTGAAGATGTGAAAATCGATATGTTTTTATCTGTACACATTCATAAAACCTGTCCGTCGCTCTAGTGATGGGCAGACAACACGACTGTCAAGAGACAGACTGACTTTCTTGCCAAAGTAATAAATCATCATGTTCACGGAGGCAGTTTCGGTCTTAGGTGCAGATGTTTAAAATCCCCTTAGAATGCTTCCTACAGCTACAGTTTCCTATATGTGGTAATATCCTAGGAACTGGGTTTGTTCTTTGCAGTTCGTTTCAAGATCTATAAGAAATTTTCGATTGTGTATACTCTTTAGAGATGTTGTCTTTTACCTTTTCTATCAACGTATTCTTGGTTGTAGACATCAGGCATTTTCTGATCCATCCCTCACAACAGCGGCTGCCAATGAGATGAATCTTCATCAGGAATAGAGGAAAGAAAACAGGTAAGTTAATAGAGAACGCCCTGAGGTATTTAGTCCCCTGTGAATCTGAGATGACTGTTGTCGTCAACCTGTATATATAAACTTTAACTTTACAACAAAGTACACTCACATGAATTTAAACCTTTGTACTTTTTGTTGTGTAAGTATTTGCAATAAAGAGAGCTTTAAAGGTAATAAAGTTGTGTGATGTGTGTAACACTTTTAACAGATTCCCTTGTATAACTTAATAGAATATATAAATGTTTTTCCTTCATGTTGAATGTAATGAAGACAGTGTCTCTTCTAAAAATATATGTAGCAATTTTGAGACCTATAACATTTAATATGTTTGTATCTTGCCTAAACACAACCACAATTACTTATGAAATACTTCCTATACTTACTCAGAGTTTTTCCTATATATTGACTTTAAAATGCATTTAGCAGAATAGATATTGAGGAGGATGGAGGGAGGGAGTAAACTGAATGGCAGGAGAGGTAGAGAAGTGAGTGGGTAGGAGGAATTAGGTATAGTGGTTTTGGAAGAATTAGGTATAGTGAAACCAGGGAAAAGGGAATGGAAATCACAAGTGTGGGTTGCACACCTCTAGGAAGTGCCAAAAACTTGGGAAAGGCGAATCCCCAGGGTGTCTATTGGAGTGACTCAAGCAGTGGTGATACAGATCTTTAAATGGCCACATCTGTAGACAGGCATGACTCCCAATGATATGACAAGGGAAAAAATAACCCACGCACAAAACCTTCAATCCAAAATGAACACAACCTACAAGCTCTTCAGAGACAAAGATAGATAGAGCAGACATGGAAGGAATGTCCAACCAATGGTTAGAACAGATTGAGACCTACCCCGAGGGCAAGCACTCATCCCAGACACTATTAAAGATATTCTATAATGCTTGCAGACAGAAACCTAGCATAACTGTCCTCCAAGTGACTCCACCCAACAACTGAGAGAAACAAGTGTAGTGATTCACCACCAAATATTAGCTGGAGCTTGGGGTGTTTAAAAAAAACAGGTGAAGAATTGAGGCCCAGATGGTATGAGGGACTCCACAGGAAGACCAATAGAATCAACTCACGTGGACTCTTGGGGTTTGCCAAAGACTGTACCACCAACCAGAGAGTGAACTTGGACTGAACCTGAGCCCCCAGGACATAGGTAGGAAATGTGTAGCTTTGTCTTTTTACAGGTTCCCCTGACAATGTGTGTTGGCCTACCCTGAAGATGGAGCACCGATATTGGGATGTACATTGAGTAAATAAATAAATGAATTTTAAGACACAGATGTCCCTTCTATAGACATCAAGTTTTGGGAAATCCCAATTCTATTTGCTCGGTATACATATGAATACAAACCCTGTGGAGTGCCTATGCCCTTAGAAGCCATAATCCTTTTAATTCTCTTCTTCCATCAGAGTCCCCAAGCTCGTCCCGTGTTTTGGCTAGTTGATGTCTTCCTCTGTCTGAGTCAGCAGCTTAGTGGAGTTATCAAGAGGGAAGCCATGCTAGACTCCTTTCTGCAAGCATAACAGAGTGTCATTAACAGTGTCAGGGATTGGTGTTCATCCATGGGGTGGTTATCAATCTGCACTAACCATTGGCTAATCATTCCACTCTCTCTGCTCTATGCACTACCCTTTCATTTCTTGTGGTCAGAATAAATTTTGGATCAAAAGTTGGTGTCTCTATCATTCCATTGATTTGCTCTCTGGCTACAGGAGATGGTTTCTTCAGGTCCATATCACTGAGGCTGTGAGTCGCAGCTAAGGAAACAGCCATTGATTCATTGGCATTTCTTACCCCAGCTCTCTGCCTATTCCTGGATATGACCACCACCTCCTCACTCCTATCCATCTAGGCCTCAGTAGCATAGGATGTGTCTGGCATCAGTAGCAGAGGATGTGATCACAGAGAGTAGATATGCAAGGTGAGGAAATACCCGTGGGGTCCCCTCCTGCTCAGATGAGAAAGGACTGGGGGAAGGATTGTGAGAGCGGTGAACCGGAGTGAGGCAGTGTGCAGCCTGCAAATAAATGAATACATGAATAAATAAACAAATAACTATGAAAATAACTAAGTCTACTTGAATGTAAGAAGCAGGTGTGTGTGTGTGTGTTTGTGTATGTGTAACTAAGTAAACTTGAAAGAAGCAGTTGTGTTTGTGTGTGTGAGTTTAAGTAAGTAAGTAAATTTGAAGGTAAGAGCAGTTGTGCATGTGTCTGTGTGTGTGAGTGTGTGTGTGAGTGTGTATGTATGTGTATGTGTGTGTGTCTGTGTGAATATATATATATATATATTTATTTATTTATTTATGTATTCACATATACATATATATACATATACATATACATATATATATATACATATACATACATACATATATATATATATATATATATATGAAGGTAAAAAGCAGGTGGGTGTGTGTCTAATATTAAATTAACACATTTGAGGAAACAGTGGTCTATGCAGAAGACAGGACCACTAAGGCACTATATTTACATAAAAATAGCGTTTGCTGAAGATGAAGAAATGATTCCGTGATTAATAGCATTATCTGTTCTTCCAGAGAACCCAGGGCCGATCCCTAGCTCCAGAGTGACAGCTCATAAGTGGGTGTAATTTCAGCATCACGGAATCTCATACACTCTTCCACCTCCTGGACACTAGGCATGCATGTGTTGCACACGTGAACAAACAGGTAAAACTCTTACATATGTACAACAAAAAGTATAAAAACATAAGAGCAGTTCCTGGTTGACATAATTTGATTTTCCTGAATATTCATGGAGATGATCACAGTCAAATAAACACTTTATTGATCTATAATGCAATCAAAGGCACTAAAAGTTAATGATGACATGAATCACTTAAAATCTATTTACTTAAAAAATTGCAATAAAAATTTGCAGTAATGAATTTAAAACTTTATTGATATTCAAATTAATAAACATTAATATTCTCATATAGAGCTGAAAATAATACTTTCCCCATATATGTTTGGCTTTATAAATATTGCAGTTTGTGGTTAGTTTGTTGTTGGTTTTTGTAGGAGTTCATTTCTAGGTATTAGCCGATAAACTCTATAAACTCATGCAGAATACTCTACAGGAACTTAGGCTCTCTTGTGTTGAACCCAGGAAGGTTGCTATTGTTTTCCTTCTTGTCTGATCAATTTTCTCTACGTACATTACAAGGATTTTTTTGTTGTTGGATTTATCCACTTTTGTCAAGCTGATAGCTGATAGCTGATAACTGGAGAATATTTATTTTTTGAAGAGCATTTTTGAAGCTATTTCCTGATGTCTGCACTATCAATGTTGCAGATTTTCAAATGCGTGGCCAAATGAACAACTATTCAGGGACTAAACATGCCTTATATCTACTATTGTTTTGAATTTTTGAAAGAAGAAATCAGAAAGGGATGGTGTTTGGGGTAAGGGACTCTGTAGGGGAAAACAGGAAGGAGGACAATATTTGAGACATAAATAAATTAATAAAATAAATAAATACAAAAACAAAACTGAATTCAAACTATACAGGAAAATCAGATTTAATTGATAGGAACCAGTATGGTTTTATATCGTAACCTAATTCCTGAATTTTATATACTTTAATCAATCTAATGGCTAATTCTCAAAAAATCAGAAAATTGAAAAAAAATGTTAAAAGTAACACAGTAGGTTGACCAAATCATAACAACAATGTTTCTAGAACTGTACACCTTCTATGCCCGTATCCAATCCATTAGTCCAGTTGACATTTAGTTATTACATATCTTACGTCATTCTGTTCTGTGATAATTCATTACTATTTTATTTTCTGTGACCACACATTTGAATATAAATAATTACTTTGCTGGAATGTCTCTGAATTTGGATTTGCCCATTGGATTTTCTCTTTTAGATTGAGATTATGTGTACTTGACCCAGATACCAAAAAGTGTTTCTTGCTTTGCTTACCGCAGTTATACATTAGGAGGATGCCTGTCATCTTAACAACACCCAATTATGGAGCAAAGAAATTATTTTAAATTATTTTCCTTTTGTAGTTAAAATGTTTTAATGTATTTTTATTTTGTATTTCCTATTAAAATAATAGAAGTTATAAGAGAATCATCTAAAGCCTATGGAAAGACGGTGTGTCTCTTCAAATCTTTAGGCTTTGTTTTCAGCATCTCGGTATTTTTTTACTAACATTTTGACCTGAATGGTCCTTACTGCATGTAAGACTCAGAACAATGAGTCCGAGGGGAATATAATTTCTGCCTTTCGTTTTGGGTGACTCATGCCTAAAACAATACTGTAGTTTTAGTGTCATGATAATTTTTTAATGTCTTCCATATTTCCAGCACACTTAAATGGAATTTTGTTTTTGTTTCATTATTCTCATAAAGACTCAAGATTCTAATTTTATTTTATTTTATTTTCTTGTTAAATAGCAACCTGAATCTAATTATCTGACACTAGCTGACTTTAATATTTGTATTCTGTCACTTGTAAACCCACTTCAATACCTGTATAATGTGTGCATGTGTGTGTGTGTGTGTGTGTGTGTGTGTGTGTGTGTTTATCTGAAACTATGATATTGATGGTGAGAACCACCTGGCTGAAATTCTTTTCCACCGACCTATTAGAAATTAAAAGTGGATGAAAGACTACTCCTGTTCCTAAATCATAGGCCCTAGGTACACAGATCTGACGTATGAACTGACCAAATGGTAAACAAAGCAAAGGCTAGCAATTCACTGTCCTGAGAACTACTTAGCAGTTCCAGTCCAATACAAAGAATTTACATGTACTGAGGAATAGGGTATTGTAGCATAATGAGCTGACATCATTTACAGACAATTTCTGAAAAATTTGCAAAGAGCTAAGAATGGATACAGAGAATTTTAAAGGCCCCTGAGACATTAGCATGTGGTTTAAACTCTGTCCAGATGAAAACGTTTAAGTACTGTACTAATCTACTAAAGTATTTTGTAGCAAGCATACTTTACAATTGTTTGCAATTAAGCATTACGGTGAATAAAGAGAACACTCTAAAATAAAGTTATGTTTCTTAAAGTTTGTTTAAAGACAGCAAGAAAGAGCACAGTGGTTTTGTTTTCTTTCTTTCAATGACTTTGCACCTTTTTGAAAGAGCACTTTGGAATCCTTAATTACCTATTTATTATCAGAACTTTCTTCAGACCCAGAGTCCTTCTCAGTGCTGCCTTGACTTCTTGGTTCCTTAAGTTATAGATATGGGGTTCAATATGAATATCACTGTGGTATGGAAGTTGACCAAGAATTTATCAACTCCTTGTGGGTGGTTAGATTTGGTGGTTAGCTTCAAGTAGTTTTGTCATACCCCTACAAAACAACCTATTTCCCATGAAACAATTGCTAAATGGGCATATACCTCTCGACTTATTTGGGTTGTATAGTGAAGGGGGTTCATACCATGGCCAAAGGCCATGGTTGCCAATAGGCAGGACTCACTTATATCGAAAAGTGTAAACAAAAACATCTGTGTGGCACATCCCTACTGAGAGATTTCTCAGATCTCACTTACAAGGCTCTCCATCTCTTGGGTATAACAGAGTCAGTGTAATCAATTTCCAGGATACACAAGTTCACCAGAAAGAAGTTCATCGGGGTGTGTAGAGATGGACTAGTGTAGATAGTAAAGGTGATGAGAGCAGAGTGAGGGAGAACAGGAGGAAGCATTCTCCAGGATCCTCAAAGTTCTTGGCAATTGCAAAGCATTTGACAGACAAGCCCTTTTCCTGCCACAAAGAGCAATTGACACAATTGTCACTCATCTCCTGGAAGACAGAGCAGTAAGCCATTAGAAGGGTTCTTGCAGATGAGAGATATTAATTTTTTAATACTTTTAGACACTCAATGACATCAGAGTCAAAATCTTTCTCTGTAGTCACAAAAATCAAAGCTAAGAAGTGATTTATTCTCACAGAGTTTCATATCTAATACTTTCTCTCTTAACACAAGGGGTTTTTCCAAAGTGTGCTAAGCATTGAGCCAAGAGTCCAAATATTTAAAAAGATGGTGCAAACTTGTCGTCTTGGCACTAATGAAGCTCAGGCAGAAGGTTTACCATGGGTCTGAGTTCAGTTTCACATGCTGTATACACAATCATTCAAATTAAGGAAAAGAAAACCTTGACTGTATCTCAATTTTTTACTCATTCTTATCATTAACTAGTCATCAATGTTATGCAGAAAAACAGATCAACCCACTCATTTCTATGCTTTTGTGTTGCTTCAGGTATAGTCTCTCCAACCACCCTGTGTGTGTGTGTTGGACCCCGATTATTCTCTTATTTGCTTTTATGAATATTCAAACCCACACAATAAAGGTATCATTTCCTCAAGACTCATTATTTTTGAAGATAATGTTAAATCAAATTATCATTTGATAAATAAATGATTACTGCTTTTAAAAAATAGAATTAAAGGCAAGGCACATCTCGATGTCTGCACAGTAACTAGGTCGTCAGAGAAGCATTTTAAGATGTGTAAGGTGAGACATGAAAGTGAAGAAGGATCAACCAAACAACACCATAACTCTTCATTCCACAACATTCAATATGACAGCTGGTATTTGTAACTTAATAGTTCCTGTTTCTTTATAGAACATGTTTTTTTTAAGCAGGAGTATCACTGCCTAGGCATTAAATTTATGTTTTTGTATTAGTGTTCATGATATTCTATCAATCAGACTATGGATTTGAATGAAGAAAAAAGAATAAAAGATGTAGTGCGTTGATATGTAGTCCAGGCTAAACTGAAATTCCTAATTTCTCTCCCTCAGTCTCTTGACTGTGTACTCTAAGAGCAAGACACGGTGCCGGGCGTGATAGAAATTCCTTCTTATTCTATCATCTCAACATCTTAGAATTCCACCAAAATACCTGTATTTCTGTACACATAGTGTTTTTACAGTTCATTCCTCTTTGCTCACTTTTCCATATGGAACCTGCTGTGTGCTTGCTTAGTTACTTACTTGGAAAACTGTTCAGGTCCAGCAGAGCCTTGTCTGTTTTCAAATATCATCCTTCTCTTCTGTCCATAGTTGCACTCTGTTTTTCACACTGTTATTGCTAAAGTAGCTGTTAGCACTGTGGTGCTGACTACTTTTCATCTTGTTCACATTGTTGCCTTATATGGAGACTGAGTATGGACTGCAACGTTCTTATCATTATGTTTACCATACTTACCAATCTCTGAACTCTCGTGTAATGAGAAGCTCCAGTGTTTAGCTTACTTTGGTTCCTTGGGGATTCTGCCTGTACCTTCCCATTATATCTTCTGAAGTTCAGTCTCATGTCCCTCAAATATTGGAATGTGACACATTCATTTTTCTTCCAGTCTGATAACTTTTCCCGTCAAATGAGATGTCCTTTCATGTTTTGTGGAGTGCATATGTCTTTTCTGAAGTATGGGTTTTCTTGCCAAAAGATACACCACTTTTTCCTGACAAGAGAAGCTTGGAGATATCACCAGCCTCTTAGGCTCTCTCTCTATTCTCTTGATATCTGAAATATCAGAGGTATGTGAGTAGATCAGCACAAGGTTGATCCACAAATCAAATGTGGGTTTCAGTATTTCCAAATTTTAAATAAACATGTTACCTATGTTCTTAAATACCATATAAGACACAGATCCACATGCACACACAAACACACACACACACACACACACACACACACACACTTCTATGCCTATATATTCATGCACAGACAGAGAAACAGGGAAACACAATTAAAAAAGAGCACGTAGAGATTGTACATGAATTAAAATGTTAGTATAAAAAACAATGAATGATAACAGTATTTGTTTACATCCTGCTTCAACATTTGGTCACTTATAAAACACGGCTAAGAAAAAAATGTATTCCACATGAGTTTTCTTCTGTGTGAATAAGTTAATTTCCCATATCACTTAAGTTGATCGGGTGTGGAATGCTTGTCAGCTACATGGGTCATGAGCATTTGTACATGTCTATCCACAAATATGTTAGATCTAACTTTGTGTACACTCTATTTTGGGGAATTTCTCTCCATAATACATAGTTTTTATTTCTATTCACTAATTTATCACTAAATTAATTTTCTATTTGTGTTAATGAAATACAATGCTCCCAAAAACAAGAACAACAAAAAAAGAAAAACAATACATGGTTTTCGCATGGGGGCTGGGGATATAGTCAGGTATAATAGCTTATTAGATCTATTAGATTAGATCTGACCCATTCATCTAAAAGTTATAAAAATCTAAGTGTAGAGAATATAGGGTAGACTTAAAGCTCTAACAATTGTAGAAAAATGCTGGGGTGCATAGGATTCTAATGTGATGCATTTCCCACTTATTTTGATGTACTGTAAATGTGTCTCCATATTAAACTAAAACAAACAAACAAAAACATATAAACAACCTACCCACAGCCGACCCAGAAAATGACTACAATTTTAATTTGAAATTTTTTTAAAGCAACTTCCTTTTCATTAGTAGTTTCTGTATTTGTATAGGTAGCTCTCTAGTTAGAGAGTGAGACCTTGCCTCTCCCAGTTAAATTTCCAGAATATCAACTCAAGAACCAAAATGTTATATTTTCATTTGAATTTGTGCAATAAAAATGACTCACGAGAAATCCTGATGTTTCATAAAAGAAACATTACTAAAATTTAAAGCACACATTGAACCTGACATGATAATAGTAGGAGATTTCAACACCCCACCCTCATCTCTGTAGAGATCTTGGAAACAGAAAGCAAACAGAGATGTAGAGAAAGCAATAGACGTTATGAACCAAATGGATTTAACAGATATTTATAGAACATTCGATCCTAAAAAATAAGGATATACATTCTTCTCATAACCTCAGGGAACCTTCTTCAAAATTGACCACTGTATCGATCCCTCAACAGACCTTAACAGATACAGGAAGATAGAAATAATCCCAAGAATTCTATCAGATCACCACTCACTAAGACTGATCTTCAACAATAGCAATAATGACAGAGAGCTCACGTATACATGGAATTTGAACAATGCTCTACTCAATGACAACTTGGTCAAGGAAGAAATAAAGAAAGAAATTAAAGACTTCCTAGAACTTAATGAAAATGAAGACACAACATTCCCAAACATATGTGACACAATGAAAGCAGAGCTAAGAGGAAAACTTATATCTCTGAGTGCTTGTGAAAAGAAACAGGAGAGAGCATATGTCAGGAGCTTAATAGAATATGAAAAAGCTCTAGAACAAAAAGAACTTGTAAACACAAGGGAGGTAGAAAGCAGGAAATTATCAAACTCAGTGCTGAAATCAGTGAAGTAGAAATGAAAAGGGCGATACAAAGAATCAACAAAACCAGGAGCTGTTTCTTTGACAAAAACCATATGATAGATAAACTCTTAACCAAACTAACCAGAGTTCAAAGAGACTGTATCCAAATTAACAAAATCAAAAGGGAAAGGGGAGACATAACAATGGAATTTGAAGAAATTTAAAAAAAATAATTCAGATTCTACTATAAAAGCCTATATTCAAAAACTGCAGAATCTGAAGGAAATGGACAATTTTGTATACAGATACAAGGTTGCAAAGTTAAATCAGGAACAAATAAACTATCTAAACAACCCCATAATTCCTAAAGAAATAGAGGCAGATATTAAAATTCTCCCAAACAAAGAGAGCCCAGGTCGAGAAGGGTTCAGTGCAGAATTCTCTCAGACTTTCTTAGAATACCTCATACTAATATTATGCAAACAATTCCACAAAATTGAAACAGATGTCACACTACCGCATTCCTTATATGAATCCACAATTACTCTTATACCTAACACACACAAAGACTCATCACAGAAAGAGAACTTCAGACCAATTTCCCTTATGAATATTGAAGAAAAAAATACTCAATAAAATCCTTGCAAACTGAATCTGAGAACACATCAAAAAAATCATCCATCATGATCAAGTAGACGTGAACCCAGGGATGGAAGGATGGTTTAATGTAGGAAAATTCATAAATGCAATCAATCATTTAAACACTCTAAGATAAGGAGCACATGGTCCTTTCATTAGACGTTGAGAAAGCATTTGACAAAATACAAGAACCTTTTTGTATAAAAGTCCTGGAAAAATCATGAATTGAAGACTCATATCAAAACATAGTGTAAGAAATATACACCAAAAATGTAGGTAACATCAAACTAAATGGAAAGGAACTTGAAGCAATCTCACTAAAATCAGGGACTAGACAAGGCTGCCCAACTCTCTCCCTACTTATTCAAAACAGGACTCCATGTCATAGTCAGAGAAACCAGACAGCAAAAGGGAGTCAAATGGATACAAACTGGAAGGGAAGATATCAAAATAACACTGTATACAGATGATATAATAGTATGTACTTAAGTGACCCCAAAAGTTCCACCAGAGAACTTCTTAACATGATAAATGACTTCAGCAAAGTGTCAGGGTAAAAATTAACTCAAACATACCAGGAGCCTTCCTCTGCTCAATGGATAAACAGTCTGAGAAAGAAAATAATGAAATCACATTCTTCTTAATAGTCTCAAATAATATAAAATACCTTGGTGTGAGTTTAACCAAGCAAGTGAATGATCGGTATGACAAGAAGTTCAATTATCTGAAGAAAGAAATTGAGGAAGATCTCAGAAGATAGAAAGAGCTTACATGCTCATGGATTGACAGGATTAATATAGTAAAGATGACCATTTTGCCAAAAGCAATGTACACATTCAATGCAATCTTCATCAAAACTCCTACTCAATTCTTTAAATGAGATAGAAAGAGCAATTTGCAAATTCATTCGGAATAAGAAAAAGCGAGGATAGCTAAAACTATCCTCCACAATAAAAGAACTTCTGGGGGAATCATCACCCCTGAACTCAAGCAGTATTACAGAGCAATAGTGATAAAAACTGCAAGGTATTGATACAGAGACAGATGGATAGACCAGTGGAATAGAAATGAAGACACAGAAATGAACCCACACACCTATCATTTGATATTTGGCAAAGGAGATAAAACTATCCAAAGGAAGAAACATAGCATTTTCCAAAAATAGTGCTGGTTCAATAGGAAGTCAGCATGTAGAAGAATGCAAATTATCCATTTTTATGACCATGTACAAAGCTTAAGTCCAAGTGAATCAATGACCTACACATAAAACCAGATACACTCAAACTAATAGAAGAATAGGTGGGGAAGGATCTTGAACACATGGGAACTGGAGAAAATTTCCTGAGAAAAACACCAATGACTTACTCTCTAAGATCAAGAATTGACAAATAGGACCTCATAAAACAGCAAAGCTTCTGTAATGCAACGGAAACCGTAATTAGGACAAAACTGCAAGAAATAGATTGGGAATAGATTTTTTATCAATCCTATATCTGATAGAGGGTACTATCCAAAATATACAAAGAACTTAAGTAGTTAGACTCTAGAAAGCAAAAATACCATATTAAAAATGGGGTACAGAGAGATACAAAACATTCTCAGCTGAAGGTTATCAAATGTCCAAAAAACAAATAAATAAATGTTCAACATCTTTAGTCATCAAGGAAATTCAAATCAAAACAAATCTGAGATTCCATCTCACTGCAGTCAGAATGGCTAAGGTACAAATCTCAGTTGACAGCAGATGCAGGCGAGGATGTGGAGAAAGAGGAATATTCCAACAGTTTTGTTTGGATGCAGACTAGTACAACCCTTTTGAAGGTTCCTCAGAAAATTGGACATTCCATGACCTGAGGACCCAGCTATACCTCTCTTGGACATATACCTAAAAGTTACATACAACTGTCCAACATACAACAGTGAACTATATTCGACTATGTTCAAAGCAGCCTTATTTAAAATAGCCAGAAGCTGGAAAGAAACCAGATGCCCTTGAACAGTGGAATGGATACAGAAATGTGGTACATCTACACTATAGAATATTACTCAGCTATCAAACAATGACTTCATGAAATTCATAGGCAAATGGAGTGAAATATATAATAACATCCTGAGGTTACGAAATCACAGTAAAACACACTTGGTATGCATTCATTGATAAATAGATATTTTCCAAAAATCTTCAATTACCCATCATGCAATACACAGACCACATGAAACTCAAGAAGGATGACCAAATGCAGGTGCTTCACTCCTTCTTTAAAAGAGGAACCAAAATACCCATGGAAGGGGATAAGGAGGCAAAGTTTATAACAGAGACTGAAGGACCTCCCCTCTAGGGCCTGTCCCACATGTAGCCCATACATATATAGACACCAAAACTAGATAAGATGGATGAAGCTAAGAAGTGCAGGTGGACAATAAATGGATATTGATCCCTCCTGGGAGACATAGCCAGAATATGTCAAATACAGAGGCAAAGGCCATCAGCAAACCAATGAACAAAGAATCAGACCCCAGTTAGAGGAATTAGGGAAAGGATTGAAAGAGCTGAAGGGATTTGCAACCCCATAATAATAACATTGCCAACTAACCAGAGCTTCCTGGGACCAAACCACAACAGAAAGACTATACATGGACTGACCCATGGTTCCAACTGCATGTAGCAAAGGATGGTCTTGCTGAGAAACAATGGAATGAGAAACACTTTTTTCTGACAAGGTTGGAGCCCCAGTGTATGGGAATGTGGGGAGGTATGGGGAGGCCGTGGGTGGAGATTTGAACTCCCTTATGGAAGGTAGGGGGAAGAGTTCATGGGCTTATGTACTGGAAACATGGAAAAGGGAATAACATTCGAAATGTAATCAGGAAATATTCAACAATGATAGAGAGAGAGGGGGGTGGAGGGAGAGAGAGAGAAGAAGGAGGAGAAGGGGGAGGAGGAGGAAGAAGAGGAAGAAGAAGGAAAAGAAGGAGGAGGAGGAGGAGGAAGAGGAATCGAAACAGAAAGAAAACTAAACTTCCATTCTTCCCCATTCCCTGTCTTCCTCAGCTGTTGTTTAGGCAGCCATGTTAGTGATACGTTATGAGTGTAATTTCTGGTGTTACTTTGAGACACCATTTCATAGTAAACTTTAGTCTCTTACAATCTTCTTGTCCCCTCTTCTGTAATGTTCCTTAGCCTTGAATAAAGTGACATTTTGTAGATGGAGCCATTGAGACTGGACGAGAAATTTCTATCCTGCATTTTGAATGGCTGGGATTTTTACTGTGATCTTTGTTGTAGAGACTGTAATTAATTCTGTATATAAGGACACATGGCTTTAATTGTTGTTAGGAATGATACTGGCTTAAGAAAGTAAGGGGCTGTAATTCTCCCCCATAACCACAGCTTCAATAGGCTTATATACGTGTCTAAGTTACCAGTACCATCCATGTTCATTGAACAGGACTTAAGCAAAATTAGAGAGCTGTGGGATATCACCAAGCTATTTATGCCGCTGCACTGCCCTTATGGATTTCCTGCAATCTTGATCTTTGTGTTTTACAGGCATGACGTGAACAATCACTTGAAACTGACAAGTCTGATGATTGTAATTACAGGTTATACTAGAAATTCGACCTGTGCCTGGCACATCTTCCTGTATAAGAATATTGACTTTATTATAGATAGGAGGATTTTAAAGTTAAATTTAGTCTTGACCAAAAAAAGAAAATTAAAATTTTCCTGCTATAGCATGTTTAATTAATTGAAGCAAAAATAACTATTTACTTGATGTTGGGGAAATACCATTTAAAAATATAGTACTAACTCCTTTTAAGTGATTAAAGTCACAGATAGTTGGTAGCTGTCATACTGGGTAAAATTAGCATCAGGATTGTGACAATGAAATACTCTCCATTTTATGCAAATGCATAGTATTAATGAACAAAATTATGTACCAAGCTTCATGCTTTTGGTAACTAATTGCATTTATTCAATTGTATCTAAGATAATTTCATATTAACTAGGTATCAAATGCATAATAATTAAGATTAAATTTTAATTAAATATTAAAATAAGCATACTAGAGTTACCAAGTGGACATGAAAAATAAAATATATTATAATAATCAGAAAATATTTATTAAAAGGCAAATGATGTAAACATTGAATATTTAAAAGCAGCCTGGAGCTGTATGTAACCTTAAAGTATTTTAGTGAGTTCAAGTGAGGTGGTTTAGTGGATAAAATTTCATGCCATGAAAAACCAAGAACCTAAATTTGATACCTACACATATATGTTTGGAAGACTTCTATATTCACTACATGACCAGGACACATAAAAGCTTACACAGAATATTAATAATGATATTAATGAGAACAATAATAATAAGAAAAGGAAATAAACAAAACTCTAGGAACATTTTAAAGAAATAATGTATTGGCCTTAAAATAGGAAATTCAACACATTTACTTAGTACATTAAGTATTCGAAGAAAAACTAAAAGGCTTTTACTTCATTCTATATGAAATCAAAAACACATGAGATGGATTGTGTAAAGAATGGGAGAACTGCAAATTATAAAATTAATATAGTCATTGCAGAGGAAAGACACCAACACTAACCCAAAGTTCTATAAATATATATTTGGGGGATTTACTGCATAATATTAACATATTTAATCCAACACATCTTACGATGATAAAGGAAAGAAAGCAGGAAAAATTAATGCGTGAATGCAGTCATAGCACCTATAGTGTGGCAAGATGTCTCAAATTCAAAGATATCTTGAAATACATGAGAAAATTATAAATAGGTTGATTTTATTATGGAATAAGTAATTTAGTATTAGCTTAGTGGTTAAGAGCACTTGATGCTCTTAAGAGCAAACACGTTCAGTTTCCAACATCCATGAAGCCACTTGGAACCAACTGTAAAAGCAGCTCCAGGGGATCTGACATCTTCTGGTCTCCCCAGGTGCCTGTGTTCATGTGCACAAATCTATACATAGACGATCACACATAACAGATCATTAAAATAACATGATTCATGAATGTATTTTCTGCACAAATTATAAATAGTAAGCCGTCTACATATGCAAACACAATTGATGCAATGTAATAAGAAAGGAGAAAATTCGCAAATACTATGAAGAGTGAATTAAGGATTGCCCCTCCCACAGTTCCTCATCCCATTCTAACTCTTCCTTCCTTGACTCCAAGAGTATGTTCCTCAGATCCTGCTAGGCACCATAACCCCTGTGGCCTCAAGTCTCTCAAGGATTAGGCCAGACCATGCAGTCTTCTGTTATATATGTGTCAGGGCATCAGACCAGCTTTTGTATGCTGCCTGGTTGGTGGCTCCGTATCTGGGAGATCTCAGCGGTCTGGATTAGTTGAGACTGCTGGTCTTCCTTTAGAGGTTGCCCTCTGTTTCAACTTCGTCAATCCTTCCCCTAATTCAAAAACTGACAGAAGTCAGAGACTGATACCATTTTAAAATATGTCTCATTTAATTTTGAAAGGTATACTATGGGTTCTTTCATATAAAATTTATGGCAATCTGTATTTATTAGAGTCTTCTGAGAGGGAGATTTGGCAGTATTTATACAAGTATTACATTACTTAATAGCCTTGACAACATTCCTACAACGTGTTTTGTAATTTATACAAAATGTAGTGTAAATAATCACCTCTGAGTACAGTGCCTGAGTCAGTGTTCATGATTTTCTAATTTTCTGTAGCGAACTTTAGTTAATGAAAATGAAAATAATATGAATGTCACCATCACATTATTATTTAAGCAAAGAGTATACTACCATTTATTAAATGCATGATGGTCCATGAGAAATTCCCCATGCACATGTATTCAAGATATATTGTTAAATGAAAAATAAAAGATAAAATATTGCATTATGTAATTAAACTTCATAAACAGAAGACTTACACATATTCTATAATTTTGTCAATGTAGAGTAAACCTGATACAAGAGCATGGGAGGCAGTAGACAGGACACTGGGAAATCTAGGTCAATTTGAGCTACACAATGAGTCCCAATTTAAAAACAAATAGATCAGATTTGAAAGAATGTCTGCCAAACCATTCTTAGTGGTTACATTTGGAAGTTTTAAGAAAGCAAGTTATTCTTTGACAATTCCATACATGCACAACACATGTATGGAAGCCCTCTACACACCCTATCTCCTATCTGCCATAACCAACATACCTTCTTTAGATCAAATCCCCATAGCACGTCCATGTTTTTTTATGTTTTTGCTTCATGACTTCTTCGATTTAAACTGAGCCTCTTCTGTGAACATGGGCACGAAGCTATACACGTAACAACTGCTAAGGTGAACCGTGTCTACATCATTTTCAATTCTCCACCAATGTGCTTAGTTCCTTTGAATAGGCAGGGTCAATATTATATAGGGTCTGTTCAGATAGATGTAACTATTGTGAGTACCTGAGTGCCACAACTGTATCATGCTCAGAAGACAGCATCTCACAGATCTCCTTACCTATTAATTAGACCTTGAAAAAAGGCAAGACCTGCACATCACCTTATCTCTAACTGGAATTTATCTCCAAAGGATAATCATTATAAAATGAAAACTTAGTTTTCTCTAAGGTAATCTCACTGGGTAGACAAACTAATTTTAAGGGTAAACTGCGTATAAAGCACATAGGGAACTGAACATCGTATTTGGAGGATCCTTGTCTCATAATGGGTCAGGACTTTTTCATCAGAATGTCTTTTTCCTTTTTTTTATTTATTTATCTATTAATTTTTGTTCTGTATGTTTTGTGTATATACTTTTCCATTGTTTTATGTTTCCATGGAATTCCTGAGTGTGTGATTGGAAGTCTGGGTGTCTGTGTATGTATCTGATTCCTGTAGCATGCATGGGCTCTTTTCTATCTGCTTGTTTTGTTCTACTCCAGTTCATTTACTTTCATTTTATTTTTATCCCTAAGATGACTGTTTGTTTTCTAGTGAGAGTCAGAAGAATGTAGATACAGATGACAGGAGAGGTATAGAACGGGGGGGGGTGTAGAGGTAAGGGAAATCAAAATTCAAATATATTGCATGAAAAAGTCTAACTTTAAGAAAATAATTTTAAAAACATACTTTCTAGGACCTGTCTGCCCCCTTTTCTCAAAGTCCTAACTAGTTTCATATCAAAAGTTAATGAACATATTTTGAACCCTTTGCAAGGCACAGAAAATTATTTGTTTACAGCCAATCTGGAACTGCTACTGTAGGAGTGAAGCTTCTGTAGATTTGCAATAATGCAGTAGGAGAGTCTTTAAATGCTTTCAGAGACATCAAACCACTGAGGTTCAGTGGGAGTTTCACATGACGGATGTTACAAGTTTTGAATTGGAAGATATACAATTTCAATACTTCAGTTTTCATGACACTTTTCAAGATCAATTTAAAAGTTGTACGGGATACAATCATGAAAGGTATGTTCCTTTGAAATTTTCAAAATTAACCCAGATAATACTAAAATACCATTAATAAATCAGAATATACTGTATCCTAAGCCCATATCAACATGACAATTAAGAAATGAAAGTAGATGTGTATTACTGGAAAAAAGCTGTTTCTGGAGAGGCACTATTTTATTTCTGGGACAATTTCACATCGTTGGTAGAAGGGTTAAATCAATGTCTGATAATGATGGCCTTGCTGTAAAAGACCATTCTCTCCCTAAGGGATTCTCAAACCCTGATGTATAGAACGCTAGCATTTCAAACAATCATCTGAAGCAAATTGGCAATGTCTTTATAACATTAGAATGACTGTACAGGACTTAGTGTTGATCAATATCTCTGCTTCAAACAGAATACTTCTCAATGCATTCTTTTTTGTAACAAAATTCCAAATTCAATATCAGTTAAATTAGATGATGATGTTGATGATGGTGGGGGTGGTGGTGGTGGTGGTGGTGGTGGTGGTGGTGGTGGTGGTGGTGGTGGTGGTGGTGCTGGTGGTGGTGGTGGTGGTGGTGAAGATGATGAAGAAGAAGTCAAAAACGATCTTTTGGGAAAAAGAACAAAACCCATACTATTTTCAGTGTTTTTCCTATCTTTAGTGTGTCTAGGATCGACAGTGAAAAATAACCTATTGTAAGTGCTAGGTTGGGAAGGAAGAGGTTTAATCTCTTCAATAGCCCACAAAACACCAGAAGAGAAAGCAAATTTTGTCATTAGAAATTTATATCTCTTCTCACAAGAAACCCTTATCTTAACCATAGCAAAGAATTAATTTAATTTTGCAATGCAGCAAATTTCCTTTCAGAGTTTAGCTAATTAATATACAGTGATGATGTACAGAGTACAATCCCTGGCTGTCAGGACCAAAGCCCATGGATTTTAGAACTTGTTGTCCTAGGATTTTAAATCTGAATGACATAATTGATAGCGATATGCAACCATGAAAGTTTTACCATAGAAGTCACAGAGACACCATAATATATGCTGTGTATCAGGTTAGAACTTCTATATTCATATGTATTCAGAGTTTCAAAAAGTAAAATGGTTGAGATTAAGAACAGGGCATTTTTGGGTTTGCATTTAAATCTCTAGTGTGCAGTTTGGTTTTGGTGGATCATTTCACAGTGTTTCATTTTATTTTATTTGAACTGGTGATATAAGTTAACTGTACAGATTAATGACCCTCAGTTTGAAATTTACATAATGTAGACAGCGTGCACTGGACCAATGTTACTATGTTTTTTTCACTTACATTTCTGCAACTTACAAAAAGTTAGGATACTCTATTCTACTTTTAGGGAAAAAATGACTTCTATAGGATATAAAAATCCTTAATATATTTTCAGACCTTTTTTATTTTAGAATTTTTATTTATTCTTCACATGTGTATACAATGTACCTTTATCACACATATTCTTAACTTGGTTTCACTCTATCTGGATACATTCCCTTTCCAGCTTCCTGTTCTTTATATTTTCCTGTTTTATTTTCTGTATAATCCATTGGTTCACTTAGTACTGCCTGCTGGGATCTTCCCTATTTCATTGTCTTAACTGTGTACAGGACTTGTTCATATGACTGTAGCTAAAGTGAGACCATAGGTCCAATAACTGTGTCATGTCTAGATGTCCCGATTGCATCCTCTCGCTCCTCAAGTTCTGCCTTCTGCAATGTTTCCCCAGCCTTATGCTCAGCTTTCTTTTCTCACGGTCTTACCACTTATACCAGTTACACAGATCTACAGTAATTGCTGCTCAGGACACCTATACATTTCTCTGACCACAGCTCATAAAAGCGTAATGTATTGACAAAATCAATAAGAATTGGAAGTCAATTTGACAACATGGCCATTTAGCAAAACAGGAGTAGAAGGATCCTCTCTATGGCCATGTGAACCATGGGAAAACTGTAACTGTGTTTATAACAGGACACTTGACTTTCCTTCAATAGAAGAGACTTCAAAGTCAAACAATCAGCAGTTTCTCACTTTCATAAGATTTAGATAATTGTCTTCATACTTCTGTATTTTCACCCGTCACATAGATATCTAGTTTCATCAATATCCGTGCCAATGATATAACTTTGCTCTTTTGATGGTTAAATAAAGGACTAGTGACTATATGATTTATTTTTCCAATTCAGGGATATTGTGAACAGTGAGAAGTTAAAGACATTCATGGAGTTATAACTGGAATAGACAATTCCTTCAGGTACATATTCCTTCAGTGGTACTATTCAATCACAAATAATTTTAGTTTTCATTTTTATATTAATTTCTTTTGTAAGTATATTACATTTTAGACCTAACAAACATATACCAGGGTTCTTTGTTCCAGCAAAACTATACAGACACTGTCATTTGTATTTGTATTTTATCAACGATTTGAGGGTTTAGTATTTTTCATGTAATTTTTGATAACTATTGTGCCATTATTTTAAGCATTTATTCAAATATACAGCATATATTATTGCATTACTTTATTTATGAAGAAAAAGGTATTTTATGTCTTATAGATATGATCCATATGTCAGATAAAGAGCCAGTAAAGTTTTCTTTTCTCCATCATTATTAACTTGGTATCTTTAATAACAATCCTTTTTGTAGATGTACCATATATCCTGTATCAACATTCCTGGCTCTTTACAAATACAATGGTTTTTTTTTTTTTGCTGTTGTTGTTGTTGTTTGTTTTTTTAATCACTATTGCCCTATAATACTGCTTGAGATAAGGAATGGTAATTCCACCAGAAGTTCTTTTATTGTTGAGCACAACATATGTATGTTGTGCCATCGCTTTTATTAAATTCTAAAAAGTCTTTAATCTTTCTTATTTCTTCCTTGACAAGTTATCTTTGAGTAGAGCACTGTTCAACTCCTATGTATGTGTGGGGTTGCTGATTTTTTTGTGGCTATTGAAGACAAGCCTTAGTCTGTCATGGTTTGATAGGATGCATGGTCTTATGTCAATCTTCTTGGATCTGTTGAGACCTGTTTTGCTACCGGTTATTTGATCAATTTTGGAGAAAATACTATGAGGTACTGGGAAGAAGGTATATTCTTTTGTTTTAGGATGAAATAATCTATAAAAATCTGTAAAGTCCATTTTGTTCAAAAATTCTGTTCATTTGTCTAGGTCTCTGTTTAATTTCTGTTTCCATGATCTGTCCATTGATGAGAATGTGGTGTTGAGGAGCAGTGGGTGCTTTGAGCTTTAGTAAGGTGTCTTTTATGAATTCAGATGCCCATGTATTTGGACCATACATATTTAGGATTGAGAGTTCCTATTGGTGGGTTTTTCTTTTGATAAATATGCAATTTCCTTCCTTACCAGTTTGGAAAACTTTTGGTTGATAGTCAATTATATTCCATAGTATAATGACAACTCCAGCTTCCTTCTATCAGACCATTTGCTTCAAATTTGTTTTCTAGCCTAATACTCTCAGGTAGCATCTGTCTTTGTCTCTGAGATGTGTTTTTTACATGTAACAAAATGCTTGGTCCTCGTTATGTATCCATTCAGTTACTCTATGTCTTTCTATTGAGTAATTGACTCCATTGTTGTTAAAAGATATTAAGGAATAGTGATTGTTGCTTCTTTTATTTTTGTTGTTAGAGGTAGAATCATGTTTGTGTGTCTCTTCTGGTTTCATTGCAAGATGAGTTTGTTGCTTTTTCTAGGGTGTAGTTTCCTTCCTTGTGTTAGAGTTTTCTACCTATTATTCTTCGTAGGGCTGGTTTTGTAGAAATATACCGTATAAATTTGGTTCTGTCATGGAATACCTTCATTATTCCATATGTGTTAATTGAGAATTTTCCTGGCTATACTGGACTGTAGTGGCATTTGTATTCTCTTATGTTCTAGAGAATATCTTTCCAGGATTTTCTGACTTTCATAGTATCTGGTGAGAAAACTTGTGTAATTCTCATAGATCTGACTTTATATGTTACTTGATTTTTTTCCCTTTTTGCCTTTAAACTTCTTTATTTTGTGCATTTGGTGTTTTGACTATCATGTGACTATCTGGTAAATTCTATTAACAGTTCTGTAGGCTTCTTGCATGTTTTTGGGCATCTCTCTCTTTAGGTTTGGGAAGATTTCTTCATTAATTTTGTAGATTTTTACTGGCCCTTTAAGTTGGGAGTCTTCACTCTCTATTATACCTATTATTCTTACATTCGATCTTCTCTTTGTGTCTTTGAGTCCAAACGGCAGGTAACTTGAGCAGAAAAGTTAGTCTTACCTCTGCTTTCAAGTGTGTAGGCACTCTTACCAACAGGTTTTCAGCTCTCAGCACAACCAGAAAATAATAATGTCCTTCATGTGACTTCTCCTAGGTCCCTGTGCCCAAGTTGCACAGATGACACTAGGTGATTTCCTCTTTGTTCAAGAAGGTAGGCAGAAAGTATTTGTCTCCTCTGGATTATCAGGAGTTTCTGCATTTCTGAAGATCCAGCTCGCTTCTCCATAGGATTTTGTTGCAGGGAGCTGTGGTACTGGTTTTTTTCAGTTCTAAGCACTGAAGGAAACCAGCCAGTTCCTGCTACTGGCTGCTTCTATGTACCCTGAGTGTCCTTTTTGACAGAAATGGCTTTTAGACTGTTTCCTATCTCTAAATATACCCCAAATATTTGTCTTCTCATCAAAGGATCCCAACCCTGCCTATTCTAATAAAACTCTACTGACTTCCACAATCCAAACAGCTTTCAGACCTTCTACATATTATCTTGTGGGAGTGCTCTTACTTAGTCAATTTAATTGGGCCTCCAGTCCTTCTGTTGTAACCAAAGGAATTTCTATTTTTACCTCTGAATATTTTCAATATTCCTCAGATTTCATTTTTTCTAAGCAGACTTCAAATATGCCTTTCTGACCAAGTAGGAAGTAGTATTGTACTCCTCTGATACAGTAAGTTTTACACACACAAACACACACACTCACACACACACACACACACCCCTAAATTTTAGAACCTATAATATTTTGATCCTCCAGAAGGAGCCTCTAGATAACGCAAGAATAGCAAGTACAGCCCCGAACAGAAACTCACTGTCTCAAGGAAGAAAACAAAAGGATAATTTCTCCACCATTCATACCTAGACCTAGCAGGGGAAGATATGGTTGAGGAGGTGAACCAACTTGTGCCTGTCACCGAGAATTTTTATGTATGCTCAGAGTGCAACCTGACTGTGTAGCACATTCACTGGAGTAGGAAGATGCTTTAGTCTCTTATGATGATTTAGTGACAGAAAAGGCAGTCATTGGAATGTGCTATACTGCATGAAGTAGGCTGGGTCTTTGATCTCTCATCAAGGAAAGATTATGCAAATGTAAACTCTACCCAAACTAATATGCTGGTTCCCTCTACAAAGCTCTTTAGATTTCCAATGTCAAACCTAGAGACCCTAACATACTTCCCCTCTGACACTCAGATTCTTGTATAATTTTAGTGGCTTTTCAGGCCTCATGTCTTCCCATTGCTCCTTGCCCTTTCATCTCTCTCCAGTATTCAGTCTCTGACTATTGTTTGGGACATTTTCAGTCTGTATATGAAGACATCAACAGTGACCACATACTCTAATGGATTCTTAAAACTCCTTCTCTGGCCAAGTGCACTTCAGACATTACTTTCTCAATACATGGGATCTCTATACCCGCATATTTATTCAACCGACTCCAGTTTTCCCTTCTGTCCACACAGGTCTCCCACTCTGCTCAAATAGGCATCTCATTTACAGAATGTGCACAAAGAGGCTTTGACCATTCTCCTGTTCATCAATATAACATTCCTTCTCTCATGTTTGTATTCTTCAGGGAAACAAGATGCTTGAATAGCATTCATCATCTTCAGGGTATTCATCATTATTGGAATGGTCCCAAACATCGTGACCATAAATGGATGGTTGAATACAAACCTGCCAGGCTGACAAAGCACTAAATACTAACCCACATCTTGGAATCATGTTCAGGTTGCTGCACCTCTTCCAGAAGACGCCACAGATGACATGATTTCTTTGATTGTTGTTGTCTCTTGGTGATGTTTCCGTGTAAGTTTAGAGGAGTACGTCTTGTAATTTTGTGGTTGTGGTAGTCATCTACTGCCATTAAAATCCAACAACTTGCTTCTGAAATATTTCACATTTTCTATTCTATTTGGAAATTGCAATGTATACATATATTTTCCATAGTGTTCCAAAGACATAGTACTATGTCAATGTCTTTTACAAATGTAATCATATTAACCAATATTCACTTGAGTATATATTGTATATACAAATGTACTTCCTGTTATGTGTTGTTTTTCACTGGGTGACAGTTTCATTTGAAGTCATTTGCAAGACCATTTCTTACTGTTGTGTCTTTAAAGATGTATTTGGAGCTGAGAGTATATGACTGAATATATACAGCACCAAAACCAGCTTCTGTAAAAATGCTGTCCATTGGATTATATGTATCATTTAGTACACAGCAATAACTGAAGCAATGAATAAGTATTAGAAAGAGTTTTTAGGGTACTATCCATAGAAACAGCCAGAAACAAAGGAAACCCTATTTTATTTATCAAATATATATCCATAAACATACTGTATTTTCTGAAGGTTTTTGTAGAACACTTTGAAATTTGAATGTCCCAACTTTATGTTGTAATTGGGGATAATAAACTCTGTTCAGTGTGTGAGTGTGTGTGTGTGTGTGTGTGTGTGTGTGTTTGTGTGTATGTTTGTGTGAGTGTGTGTGTATGTGTGTGTGTATGTGAAGCAAAGGGAATAATATTTAGATTATCATTAAAGGGAATAATTTTTAGATTATGATCACTTCTATGTGTCTGTCTATCCATCATCTGTGTGTATAAGTATGTATGTATGTATGTATGTATGTATGAATGAATGAATGAACTTATGTAGTCGTGTTTCCAAATACCTATCATCTATATATCACTCTCTCTGTTTATTCCCCTCTTTCTTTAGTTGTCAACTATGAATATATGTATGCATGTAGCTAGGTATGTGTTGTGGTTTGAATGTGATTGGTCCCCATAAGACCTTAGCCAATATAAGGAGGTGTAGCATTATTTGAGTATGTATGGGGTTTGTTATCGCATATATGTTCAAGCCACATCAATAAGCATTTGTATGTATGCCTGTTTGTCTAAAATTAGCTAGGACAATGTGTTCAAGGAGGAGATTTTAGTTTGGTAGCATGTAAAGCAGGTACAGATTCATTTAAAGATTTGGTGGAAGAAAAAACCTTTAAGAGATGTAACAATTTTTAATAAATGTATACACATCAACACATCTGATGGATAAAGTAAAACTTCAACCATTTTGCATACATTCTATTAATTGTTGAATGGGACAATTCTAAATTTTATTATTTTCAAGCATTTCTTACATATTCCTGCAAAAGGAAGTAGTATAAAAATGAAAATGTAATAATATTCTATTTTCTTCTAGTGTAATTATGAGTACATGTAAGAAAAATCATCTCCCCAATATCTCACCATGATCAACTGTTTATAAATTTTGGATTTAAAACGATGAATTGTTGCAAAGAACCCACACACATTTCTAACTAAGAAACTTGTTATAGATTAACAAGGTATAAGCAACCAAGGTAATTTTGCAATCCAGTTTCTCTTACTGGCAGTATACAATTTGCAGTTACAAAGAAAGAATCAATTACTTTATTATTATCTCAAAAAATCTTATGAAAATCTTAAAAGAATTATAAAATTAAACATTTATATAAAACAATTAGCCATTTATTCATTGAATTTTCACAGTGCATATCTATTCATTATTTTTTTATCAAATCATATCATTAAACTGATGGGAAAATATGTATGAGGAACTAATCATCAACTGATTACCAGGCCAGCTTTTGCAAGATATGCATGCTTATTGGTAGGTATGGGGCTGCCATTGTTTTTATTTCCTGAGCTTAGAAAAATCTGGAGATGGAGAGGAGTGAAATGAGGACTTGTTGCCAACGAGGGAGGCAAACAATTGACTGTAAAAAAATGGAAATTCAAAAAAAATCTTTGTTCTATACTCAAAATTTGTTGCTTTGAACTCTAAAAGTAACGTTAGCACATTCTACATGAAAACTTCTATACAAAGAAAATCTCTTTTTGTAGGGGAAATGGTTTATCTGATTTATTCTTCCACATCATTTCTTATCACCAAAGGGAGTCAGGACAGTTTAAGCAGGGCAGGAACCTACAGTTAAAAACTAGTGCAGAGAGAAAAGATAGGATGCTGCTTACTAGTGTGAGTCACATGGCTTACTCAGCCTGCTTTCTGACCCGTGGACCCAGGACCATGAGCCCAAGGATGATACCACCCATAATCCCTCCCAACATCCATCACTACTTAAGAAAAAGCCTTCCTAGCAAAAGACACTGTCATTAGAACCAAACAGCAACCAACAGTTGGGAAAGGTCTTTACCAATCCTACATCTGAGAGATTGTTAATCTCCAAAATATACAAAGAACTCAAGAAGATAGACACAAAAGAGTCAAATAAATCTATTAAAAATAGGGTACAAAGCTAAACATTCTCAGCTGAGGATTATCAAATGGTCAAATTGCACCAAAAGTAATGTTTGACATCCTTAGTCATCAGGGAAATGCAAATCAAAATTACACTGAAATTATACCTCACACCAGTAAGTATGGCCAAGTTAGAAAAGAAAAAAAAAAAAAAACTCAGGTGACAACAGTTCCTGGTGAGGATTTGGAGAAAGTGGAAGACTCCTCCATTTTTGGTGGGATTGCAACTTGGTACTACCACTCAGGAAATCAGTCTCAGGTTCCTCAGAAATTTGGAAATTACACTACCTAAGCATACAGCTATACCACTCCTGGGCATATAACCAAAGATGGTCCAACATATAAAAAGGACACATGATCCACTCTGTTGATAGCAGTCATATTTTTAATAGCTAGATTCTGGAAAGAACCAAGATGCCCTTCAAGAGAGGAATGGATTAAAAAATATGGTACATCTACACAATGGAATACTACTCAACCTCAAAAAGGACTTCATGAAATTCACAGACAAATGAAATGAACTAGAAATATCATCCCGAGTGAGGAAAATCAATCAAAGAAAAACACACTTGGTATGTACTCATTGATAAATATATATTAGCCAAACAACTTGATTACTCAAGATGCAATCTACAGACCTCAAAATGCTCAAGAAGGAGAATCACCAAACTGCAGATGCACCACTCCTTCTTACAAAGGGAAAAATATAAATAGGAGTGATTATGGAAGCAAATGTTAGAGCAGCAACTCAAGTAATGGCCACTCATGGGCATATATATATATATATATATATATATATATATATATATATATATATATATATATGTATGTATATACATATGTATATATATATATATACATATACATATATATACATATGTATATACATATATATATACATATATATATGTGTGTGTATGTATATCAATATCCATATCATATGCATATCTATCTATATCTATATGTAATCTATATTTATGCATATCAACAAAACTAGATAGGATTGGTTAAGGTAAAAACGGATAGTGAAAGAGACCAGATATAGATCTATCCTGAGAAACACATCCAGAGCATGTCCAATAAAGAGGTTAATGCTAGCATCAAACAACTGAACTTAGAAATGGACCTACTGGGAGAATTAGGGGAAGCATTGAAAGAGTTGAAGTAGCTTGCACCTCCTTAAGAACAAAAATGACAACCAAAGAGATTCTAGAGACTAACCCATTACTGAAAGAATATACATGTACTGACCCTGGGTCCAACTGTATATGTTACAAAGAATAGCCTTATTGGGGCACCAGTGGAAGGGGAAGCCTTTGGTCCAGCTAAGGTTTGAACCCAGTGCAGGGTAATATGGGGGATGGTAAGAAGAACTTGTGGGGCTATAACCACATGGGGGAGTGGGACGTGAGTGGATGGGGGATTTTGTAGATGAATCCAGGAAGTGGAATTAAATTTGAAATGTAAGTAAGAAGTACCTAATTTTTTTAAGTGTCTTCCTTAGCTTTTTAGGCAAATGGATGGAATTATCCATTTTGTGTTAAAAAATATTACTTTGTGTGAGGTAATTCAGACCCAAAAGAACAATCATTGGATATTCTCAATAATATGTAGAAATTAGACAATAATAGTAAAGACTATTCAAGACACAGGCTACAGAACTCAAAAAGTTCATCAAGGAATAGGGTGCAAGTCGAAACACTTCAATCCAATTTGGAGGTAGAAGAAAGAAACCAGAAAGGGAGATGGAGGGTGGGACTGAGGAGGGATAAAGGATTAAGGTTTGGGGAGAGGGGACATGATTTTATATTATGTGGAAAACAGGATTAAAACCAGAGGCCAGCAGAAAGAAGGGAAACAGGCAACCCAATGAGGAAGTAGCTAGGAGGATTCTATAGAGTATACTGGATAACTGGGAAGTGAGATACCCTCAGGACTCCAGGACCGGTGGATAGATGAAATGCCCTACAGTGGCGAGAGGGAACTTATTGAATCTACCTCCAGCAGAAAGACAGGTCATCAAGTGAGGGATGGGGTTGTTATCCTACAGAAAAAGCTCTGACTCATGATTATTCATGTCTGAAAGAGATGCAGGGATGGAAAAGAAGAAGAGCCTGAGGAACAGAAAGCCAAAATGGGGTCCAGCTCAAATGGTAGCACCAACACCAGACACCAGTACTGATGCTACTGGGCATTCACATAAAGGAACTATCATGAATGCTCCTCCACAAAAAACATCCAACAAGCAGCTGTAAGAATCAGATGCACAACCAATTACAGAAAAACACACATGGTATGCACTCATTGATAAGTGGCTATTAGCCCAAATGCTTGAATTACCCTAGATGCCTGGAACAAATGAAACTCAAGACGGATGATCAAAATGTGATTGCTTCACTCCTTCTTTAAAAGGGGAACAAGAATACCCTTGGCAGGGAATAGAGAGGCAAAGATTAAAACAGACACAGAAGGAACACCCATTCAGAGCCTGCCCCACATGTGGCCCATACATATACAGCCATCCAATTAGACAAGATGGATGAAGCAAAGAGGTGCAGGTCGACAGGAGCCGGATGTAGATCTCTCTCGAGAGACACAGCCAGAATAGGGCAAACACAGAGGCGTATGCCAGCAACAAACAACTGAATTGAGAATAGGACCCCCGTTGAAGGAATCAGAGAAAGAACTGGAAGAGCTTGAAGGGGTTCGAGACCCCATATTTAGAAAAATGCTAAGCAACCAGAGCTTTCAGGGACTAAGCCACTACCTTAAGACTATATATGGACTGACCCTGGACTCTGACCTCATAGGTAGCAATGAATATCCTAATAAGAGCACCAGTGGAAGGGGAAGCCCTTGGTCTTGGTATGACTGAACCCCCAGTGAACTAGATTGTTGGGGTGAGGGCAGCAAGGGGGGGGAGGATGGGGAGGGGAACACCCATAAAGTAGGGGAGGGGGGAGGGTGATGTTTGCCCGGAAACTGGGAAAGGGAAAAACACTCGAAATGTATATAAGAAATACTCAAGTTAATAAAAAAAAGAAGAATCAGATGCATGTATGTGTACACAACCAATGAACAGAAGCTGCTGAGTTTTCTGCTTGAATTTGGGAAAAGATGGAGGGAGGTGAGGGGTAGGGCATCCCTCCAGGAGGAGCATCTAGACCCTTGACATCTCTCAGACACTGGCTCACCCACCAGGAAACAATTACCAGCTGATATAAGGCCTCCAGCACACATACAGGAGAGAACTCCTGTTTCTGGTTTCAGTTAGAAAAGAAGCAGCTAAACATTAGGTTGGGAGGAATTATGGGATGTGGAAATGTCAGGGAGTAAACCAGGAGGGAATAAAATCTGGAGTGTAAAAGTAAATAAATAATAAAAAATTTGACCACTACACATAAATTAAACATGGACAGACCAATGGCTCAAGCTGCATATACATATGCAGAGGATGACCTTTTTGCGCACCAGCATAGGGGAATGCTAGAGTGGAGAGCAGAAGGGGTAGGTGTTGCAGGGAACACTCTCATAAAAGAAGGTATAATGTATAAGGGGGATGGTATTGGGGGTTTAATGGGTAGGAAACCCGAAATGGGAATAATATTTGAAGTGTAAAAAGAACATATCCAAAAGTTTAAAAAAGAAAAGAAAATGCGTTACAGTTGGAAATTTTTTTTTAATTTTTAATCATTTTTAATTGGATACATTATGTATTTATGTTTCAAATATTATTTCTTTTCCTGGGTTACCCTCTTCAATTTTACTTACCACATCCCCAAAGTTCAATGAAGATGCTCCCCCTTCCACACACCCACACCCACTTCAACGCCTTGATATTTTCTTACACTAGGGAAGCAAGCCTTCACAAGTTCAAGGGACTCTTCTTCAATTGATGCCTGAGAAGACCATCCTAAGCTAGGTATGCAGGTGGAGCCATGTGTACACTTTGGTTAGTGGTTTAATCTCTGGGAGTTCTCGATGGGGAGGTGGTCTGTTTCGTTGATATTGTTGTTCTTCCTACAGGATTTCGAAACTCCTAAGCTCCTTCTCTATTTTCTCTAACTCCTCATTTGGGGTCCCTGTGTTAAATCTGTTGGTTATATGTGAAGAATATCATCTGTATCAGTAAAGCGCAGGTAAAGCCTCTCAGGGGAATCCCATATCAGGCTCCTGTCAGCAGGCATCTCTTGGCATCAACAATAGTGCCTGGGTTTGGTAAATGTTTATGGCTTGAATCCCCAGGAGGGGCAGTCTCTGTATCACCTTTTCTGTAGTCCCAGCTCCATACTTTTTATCCATATTTCATCCTGTAAATATTTTGCCAACCCTTCTCAGAAGGAATGAAGCATCTACACTTTGTTTTTCCTTCTTCTGAGCTTCATATGGTCTGTTAATTGTTTCTAAAGTATTATGAGCTTTTGGACCAATATCTACCTATCAGTGGGTGCGTACCACGTGTGTCCTGTTGTATTTTGGTTACCGCACACAGGAAGATATTTTCTAGTTCCATCCATTTGCCTAACCCTTTCATGAAGTCATTTTTCAAATAGCTGAGTAGTAGACCAGTGTGTAAATGTATCATATTCTCTGTATACAATCCTTTGTTGAGAGACATTTGGGTTCTCTGCAGCTTCTGGCTCTTATAAATAAGGCTGCTATAAGCATATTGGAACATTTGTCCTACGTGTATTTTTGAGCATCTTTTAGATATATTTCCAGTTCTGTTATAGTTGTGTCCTCAGATAGAATTATTCCCAAATTTCTGAGGAAGCACAAGAGTGATTTTCAGAGTAGTGGTACCAGCTTCCAATTCCACCAACAATTGAGGAGAGTTCCTCTTTATCCATATCCTCACCAGCATCTGCTGTCATCTGAATTATTTTCTTAGCCATTCTGATTTTTGTAAGGTGGAATCTCAAGACCATTTTGATATTAATTTCCCCGGTGACTATGTATGTTGAACACTTATTTTGGTGCTTCTAGGCCATTCAACATTCCTCAATTGAGAAATCATTGTTAAGTTCTGTAACTAATGTTTTCTACTTTTGAGCTTTTTCTTTTTTATTAAAATTCAAACATCATGTTCAATTTGTATTTCTCAACAATTGTTTAGAATTGGATTTGGCTTAGATTGTGATTAGCCTAAGAGATAGTCATACTGATGAAAACAACTAATAATCTTTGTTTGTTGGAAACAATTGGTGTTTAAGAGCACACTTTACTCTTCCAGGTGACCCAAGATGGATTCCCAGTACCCATGTCATGGACACATTACTGCCTCTAAATCCAGCTCCAGGGGATCCAGTTCCTCTGGGTCCATTGTCACCTACACACAGCACATATTCACAAATACATGATACAGATATACATATGATAACAAGTAAAGTAATTTTTAACTAACAAGAAAATTGCCTTTCCTTCTCCCAGAAGCTATCAAATTAATTTTTACTGCATATATGTTTATCTTTCAAATGATTTCCTATTCCCTTGTTTCCCATCCATGAACATCCTATCCCATTCCCCTCCTCTTACTTCTATAAGGGTGATGCCCCTATCATCTACCACCCTTCCTATCTACCTGCCCTGACATATCCAAACCATAGTGGGTCAAGCCATGGCAGGACTAAGGGCTTCTCCTCCCATTGTTGACCAACAATGCCATCCTCTGCTTCCTATGAAGTTGGAGCCATTGGTGTATCCATGTGTACCCTTTTGATGGTGGTTTAGACTCTAGAAGCTCTAGTTGGTTGCTACTGTTTTTCTTATAAGCAAATGGAAGGAAGTAGAAAATATCATCCTGAAGTAGGTAATCCAATCACAGGAAAAATACACATGATATGCACTCACTAATAAGTGAATATTATCCCAAAAGCTCCAATTATCCAAGATACAATTCACAGACCATTTGAAGCTAAAGAAGAAGGACAATCAATATGCATATGGATCAGTCCTTATTAAAAGTGGAAAATGTTCATAGGAGGGTATATGGGAAAAAGTTTGGAACAGAGAGTGAATGAATGACCATTCAGAGACTGGCCCATCTGTGGATCAGATATATATATATATATATATATATATATCTCCACCAAAACAAGGTAAGATCGATGAAGCTCAGAAGTGCATGCTGACAGGAGCCAGATATTACTGTCTTCTTAGAGGCACAGCCAGAGCATGTCAAATAGAGAGGTGAATGCTGGCTTCCAACCATTGAACTGAGAACAGGGTCCCAGTTGGAGAAATAAGAGAAAGGATTGAAGGATATGAAGGAGCTTGAAACCTCATAAGAACAACAATACCAACAAACGAGAGCTCCCAGGGGATAAACCACCATTCAAAGGGTACACATGGACAGACACATGGTTCCAACTGCATATGAAGCAGAGGATGGCCTTGTTGGGAATCAATGGGAGGAGAAGGTCTTCTGCCTACTATAGCTATAACCACAATGTAGGTGAATGACGATGTTGGCAGAAATGGGGGTGGTTGACGAGGGAGAACATCATTTAGAACTGGGATGGGGGGAGGGATAGGAGACTTATGACTGGATATCTGGGAAAGTGAATGATATTGGAAATGTAAGCAAAAAATATCCAATTTTGAAGAAAGGAAAAATAAAAGCTTAACCAGCTGAACAGCCAAAGTGAGGATGCCTCAATCCACTTTTGAGGGAGAAAAAAGGAAGCACAGGAGGGGAGAGTGAGGGACCTGAATGAGAAAGGAGATAGTGAGGGGAAGAAGGGAACATTTTCAGGTATGGGTAATGGGACTGAAGCTCTGAGTGCCAGCAGAATTAATGGAAACAGGCCACCTCAGGAGCTAACATGTTGGAAATGGGTGGAGGGTGGCTCTAGAATATTCCAGAGACCTGACAGGTAAGAGATTTTCAGGACTCAGTGAAATATCCAGGAGGAGAAGGAACTTGTGGAGTCTACCTCTATAGGAAGAGAGAGCATTAATTGAGGGATTTGGGTCAAATCTCTGACTCATATTTGTTCCTGTGTGAAAGAACTTCAGGGACAAAACCTCAGAGAAGAGCCTGAGGAAAAGGAGTATAGGTGACACACCATATCTGCGAACCAGATTAAGGAGAGGTCCCAAAAACCTGACAATATTACTCATGGTTTGTCATGTTCACAAAACGGACCTTTCATGACTGCCTTCAAAAAGACCCAACAACAAGCTCAAAGAGTCAGATGCAGACATTTACCCTCAGTGAATAAAAAGAAGTTGCTAAACCTGTGGTTGAACTATGAAACAGCTGGAGGAAGCTGAGAAGTGGAGCAACCCTGAAGGAGAACCAGCAGTGTTAACTAACCTAATTAGAGAAGGATGCTAATTAGAGAAGGATGACATCTCTGTGGAGTCAAGTTACTTTATCTGGTTCAAACTTCCTTATTCAGAGGTAGCAACCAACAGGGAATTTCTAAGACTAAGTTTATAATCATGACATAGTGAACTCTTTTTAACCCAACCGTTACAGGATCTGTGATATCCAGAAAGAAAGAAATCAAGAGACTGGGAATATTAAAAGGAGAGAAACTTGTTTAAACATTCTTGGAAGAAATTAAAGTCATATCTATTAGATTACCACAAAGTGGGTGATGCTTCTGATTGTGACCTGCTACCCATCACAATCCATATTCTGTTTTTTATTTACAAAGAAAGGATAGGTTAATTAAAAAGAGTCTATATCTAGTGAAAAAGTTTGAATTTAATGTGAACTTAACTCCAAAGATATTATGGTTAGTATGGGAGTATTCTGTTTACTGTGGTTTATCTAAAAATAAATTGTGAAAGAATGTCAATTATAATTGCTTGGAAAAGTTCCTATAGCTGGCAGATATTGTTTCACTTTAATGAGATTTTACCATAGCAGTGAATTTCATTTGTTTATATCATGGATTCTTCCATATTAACTGATGGAAAGAAATATTTAGATTAGTTCTGAAACAACTGCATAAATTTCCGCTTACCAAATGAAATGAATATTGAAAAACTGCAGCAATTATCTTTCTCACTACTGATTTGCGTTCTTTATGTACTTTGGTATTGTATTTTGGAAAAAGAAAGCAAAATTCATTTTTAAATGCCTCAAATTAGCAAAAGTACTTCATAAAAATGTCCTTCTATTCTCATTAAAGGAGGTATTTAGCTAATGTAAAACAAATTTAATAGATTTAAAGGATACGTTTTGGGTTATTTATCAGCTGTCTTACAGGAAATAAAATGCAGTTAGATCACTTTGCTTTTTAAAGTATCAAGGAGTAATAATGTAAGGGTATAATTTTGTGACATAGAAATATTGCATATACCATAGCCATCCCATCAAATTACTTTTCTTAATTTTGATTTTGCATTCCCTTACAGTTCAGAATAAGTATCCTATACTTTCTGGCATTTTAGCAATCAGGTATTCTCATTTTGTGAAATAACATGCTTTTGCATTTTTATCTCAAAATATTTAGAAATATATTTTGCAAAAATATATGTACTACAGTGTTTCCTTTATTCTTGTACTTAATATCAAAATATATCCTGTAAATGCTAGCTATTGCCGCAACTCCATTCACCACGGCACATCAGAGTTATTCAGGCTCTACATATTTGAGAAATACATCCGCACACAAATGGTTGTTGCTATCACAACACAGACAAAAATTTGGCAATTGAAAAGTTTGCAATAAAAATGAGTCAACTAGAATTAAAGTGTTAAGTCAGGTAAAAGATTAATTCATACTAGATGGAAAACAGTTCTGACTAAACAAAACTTCACACGTGTGAGCTTTAAATTTTAAATAAAATATATTGTATGGCTATATGAACCCATTCTAAAATGATCATCCTTATGTTTTTTTAGAAGATCTAAAATATTTACATTATTCTTTTGAATGTATAAGGGCATTTTTTTATTTTATAGTGAGTGTTTTTTCAGAGGCACTTGTCTCTTTACATTCTCATTTGCTTTAAGATTAGATAGTGGAGAGCCAGGATTCCATCCCAGACAGTAAGACTGTAGATGCTGTATTCCCCCACTATACCACAGCACTTCTAACAATTTTTTTAAATGAATTCATCTCCTGATATTATTCTAAGTGTGAAAGTCCTACACACAAACAGTATTGCTTCATGTAAGGAATTGTATTCTCAGGATTTCTTTCAATCAATTAATAATTTTATATTTTCACAGTTTAAAAGGATGTTTGTATCTGATTGAAAATACGTGGAAGATACCTGTATCCCAACACAGACCCAATACTCTCCATTGCTGTCTTATCCCAAAAAAATCTCTCGGAGAGTGGGTTAAGCTATGTTGAAAGATATGCCAAAGATTCTTTAACCAATAAAACCAATAAATCCAGCTGTCTATTTTTCTCTCCAATGATTCTGTGTGTTCATATAAGAAAATGGAACTATTATTTCAATTACTTAAAAAAAACATGAAAGACTATAGTCTGCTGACCCTTGTCTTTCATACATAACAAAGATTCTGGAATCTTTTAACATAAACCAGCATCTAGAAGCTCTCTGATTTCTTTGAGGTAAGCCTCTTGTTCCTTTCTCACTCATTTCCTTCTTTTTTTAATTGGATATTTTATGTATTTACATTTCAAATGTTATACCCTTTTCTGATTCTCCTCTCTCCCATCCACCTTCCCCTTGCTTCTGTGAGTTTGCTACCAATCCTGCCGGCCCACTCACACCTCAACACTCTGGCATTCCCTACACTAGGGAAACCAGACTTCATAGGACCGAGGCCTTTCATCCTATTGATGCAGGACAATGCCATCCTCTTCTATATATGAGCCTGAAGCGATGGATGCCTCCATGTGTACACTTTGATTGATATTTAGTCCCTCATTTCCTTCTTCAATCACTGGATAACAGCTTATTATGATTCACTGCTGTCAGTGCGGTCCTTGCAGCAGGAAAACAATGGTTAGTTTTTCTGGACTTCAGGAAGCTGAATATTCACACAAAAGCATGAACACAAGTAACCAGAGCTTGGATCTCACTGGAAAAAAACATGTAAATATTTACAACATATCGTGTAATGAATACTTGCGATGGGATTCAATACTGTTTCACAATTTCCAATATTACTTGGTTGCCAGCTCCATGAGTGAGTGGGTCATCATTTATTTTAGATTATTTATTTAGTGTTGAATATTGAGAGACTTAGACAAAGTTCTTCCAGCAGATTTTTATACACACTCATGGTTCTTTATTTGTTTTTGTTTTTGTTTTTGTTTTTTTGTTTTGTTTTGTTTTGGTATCAAAATATATGCAGCACAAAATTTAGCACTTTACCATTTTTGTTATAGTGCTCAGCATCTCTGTTGTGTGTCTGTCACTCCCTCTCTGACCCAGATCTCTTTGAATTTATGGAGCTGAGATGCTATGCATTTTACACATAGTAACCATCTTCCTTCCCTCTCCTCCCAGACCGCAAACCTCCTGCTTCTTACCACTGTTGATCAAAGCTTTACATACACTGATATATTCAGTAGCAGAAAATACCTGTCTTTTTGCTGTTAACTTGGAATCCTCAGGGTCCTGCCATGCAGCATATGTCAAATGCCAGAGTGATATTACTCCCCAAGGAGAGTCCACAGCTGATTACTCTTCAAACTAAAACTTTGTTTTTTCCAATATCAATATTTGCTGACGACTCTTAAAAGCTTTAAACTCCCTGTAGCCCTCCAGGCACCAGAGGTAAAAGAAAATATGGCGAGCATTGGGGTTAGGGGTGGTGGCCCTGTTTAGAAAGGTTCATTGGAGCAACTCCAATCTGTGTTGTCTGGAAACCAGAATTTCTGTTCTCAAGTTGGAATAGGCAGCTAGTTCCATTAGCAAACATTTCATGAATACACTAGTAGTTCAGTTCTGTAGAGTTGTCATAACAAACAGGAAACAGCAGCAGTGGCCCAACATAGTAGAACAGCCAGGCTTCTGTCAGTGGCCTGGACAGAGAAAAGTTCTATGTTGTGCTTCTCTCAGGGAACTGAAGATCAGCAGAGACTCAAGATTGACAAACATTGTTGCTGCTGCTTTATTTGTTTGTCATAGTCTGTATAGCCAGATTTCCCTTGGAAAAATATAAGATGTTTGAAACGTTTCCTGCTGATATCAACATATTACTGTAACTGAGTAACCCTGTACATCATTTTCTCTTCAGGGGGATAGAGACTATTCCAATCATTTATAGGTATTGCAGCTAATGTTGAAATGGGTAATCCAATATGTGATTAGATGAGAAAAATCAAGACACTCTAGATGCTTTAACAATGTTTCCAATATAAAAAGTTTAAAAACACAAATTATGAGCTGTAATGGTACAGCAACTACCTCAGTTGTAGTGACTTATTCTTACACTTGTATGAAATAAAATACAGTTAGTTTTGAAAAAATGTGATAACAATGTGTTTTTGAATGTGTAAGCTGGACAGCCAACACAAAAAATGACTACTTTTTTTAAATTTGAAATATTTTGAAAGCAACTTCCTGTTCATTAGTAGTTTCTGTATTTGTATATGTAGCTCTCTAGTTAGAGAGTGAGGCCTTTCCTCTCCCATTTAAATTTCCAGAAAATCAACTCAAGAACCAGAATGTTATATTTATATTTAAATTTGTCCCATAAAAATGATTTATGAGAAGTGAGGCCGCAGGACAGATCGACACATTGGCGCACTTCAGCCCACATCCCTGGTACAAGGAGAAATTGAACAGTGCCTCTTGACACTGGGATATAGGAACAGTCAGCCATCGATACCTACAGTTCTTGTCTGTACCCAAGACTTCACTGAATTGCCAAACAGTTCCTTGTACCCAAATCCCATGGGGGAGAGATATGGACCTCAGGAATGTGGATATTCCTGAGAAGACTAAGGAGAGTACGCACCTTCCCACAGTACAGACCCAAGAGTTAATCAGACTGTGCTAACTGTGCACATGGAGTGCAAGGACATAGAGGAACAATCAGGGGCAGTACACTTTGGTTCCTCCTGCACCTAGGGGTGGAAAACAATCTCCAGGAGTGCCTACACACATGAAATTAGAACACCTGTTCTCAGGAAAGGCTGAAAGAAAGCAGGGAAACAGTTCTACAAAAGTGTTGATACAGAGGCCAAAGCAGGGTCAAGTCACTCTCAGAAGCAGCATAACAAGCAAACACCAGAGACAACCCAGTGACTATAAGGAAGTGTAGAAACCTAAGCAACAGAGACTAATACTACTTGGCATCGACAGAGGCCAGTTAAAGAAAATACTGGATATTTAAACACACCAGAAAAGCAAGATTTAGATTTAAAATAACATTTATTGATAATGATGGAGGACTTTAAGAAAATATAAAGACCTACTTTGAAAAATGTATGAAAGCACAAGAAAACAAGGAGAAGTCCTTAGAGAGGATACACAGAAATCCATGAAAGAATTACAGGAAAACATGATCTAAGAGGTGACCAATGTGAAAAAGAAATAGAAACAATAATAGAAACAATAAATAAATATCTTTGGAGAGAGAAAACCCAAGGAAGAAACAAGGGAATGTAGAAACAAGCATCACCAAGAGCATACAAGAGACAGAAGAGAGAATCTCAGTGGCAGAAGATACCATAGAAAATATAGAACTGATGAAGATAATGTAAAACTAAATGCTCCTGACCAAAAACATAGAGGAAATTCAAGATACAATGAAAAGATCAAACCTAAAGATAATAGGTATAAAAGAAAGAGATGGCTCTCCCAACATAACGGGCAAGTAAATATTTTCAACGAAATTATAAAAGAACACTCCCCTAATCTAAAGAAAGAGATGCCCATAAAGAAACAAGAAGCCTACAGAAATCCAAATTAATGGGACCAGAACAGATACTCCGCCCTCACATGATAGTTAAAACACCAAATGCACAAAAGAATGAATATTCAAAGCAGTAAGGGAAAAAGGTCAAGTGACATATATAGGCAGACTAGAGGAATTACACCAGACATCTAACCAAAGACTATGAAAGTCACAAGATCCTGGACAGATGTCAAACAGACCCTAAGAGAACACAAATGCCAGCCCAGGGTATTGTGTCCAACAAAACTTTCAATTAACCGAGAAACCAAGATATTCCATGACAAAACCAATTTGTGCAAAATCTTTAGGCAAATCTACGCCTACAAAAGATAATAGATGGAAAACTCCAACCAAGGGGAGAAAATACACCATACCGAAAACAAGAATATAATTTCCCTGCAATGAAACAATAAGAAAGACAAACATAATTCTATCTCTATCAGCAGAAATTACAGGAAGTGACCAACATTATTCCTTAATATCTCTCAACATTTATGGACTCAAACCCCAATGAAAAAAACACAGACTAACAGGATGGATACATAAAGAGGATCCAATATTTTACTGCATGCAGGAACATACCTCAAAAACAAAGATGGATACTACCTCAGAGTACATGGCTGGAAAACAACTTTCCAAGCAAATTGCATGAAGTAACAATTTGAAGTTGCCATTCTTATATCAAATAAAATTGACTTTCAACCAAAAGTCATTAAAAAGGATAAGGGAGGACATTTCAAATTCATCAAAGGAAAAATCCACAATGCTGAACTCTCAATCATAGATGTCTATGCTCCAAAAGCATGGACACCTACATTCATAAAACAAACCTTACTAAAGCTCAAAGCACACATTACACTTGACATGTCAATAGTAGGCGATTTCACCACCCCACTCTCATCACTGGAGAGATCATGGAAACAGAAATTAAACGGAGATGTAGAGAAAGTAATAGAAGTTGTGAACCAAGTGGATTTAATAGATATTTATAGAACATTCCATCCTAAAACAAAAGGATATAACTTCTTCTCAGAACCTCATGGAACCTTCTTCAAAATTGACCATATAATCAGTCACTCGACAGGCCTTAACAAATACAGGAAAATAGAAATAATCCCATGCATTCTATCAGATCACAACACACTGAGACTGGTCTTCAACAATAAAAATAATCACAGAAAGACCACATATACATGGATGTTAAAAATGCTCTACTCCATGACAACTTGGCCAAGAAAGAAATAAAGAAAGAAATTAAAGACTTCTTAGAACCTAAAGAAAATGAAGATACAACATACCCAAACATATGTGACACAATGAAAGAGAAGCTAAGAGGAAAACTTTAAGCTCTGAGTGCTTGCGAAAAGTAACAGCAGAGAGTATATGTAAGCAGCTTGAGATCACATGTAAAACTCTAGAACCAAAAGAAATAAGTAAACTCAAGAGGGGTGGAAGCGAGGAAATAATCAAACTCAGGGCTGAAATCAACCAAGTAGAAACGAAAAGGTCTGTACAATAAATCAACAAAACCAGGAGCTGTTTCTTTGAGAAAAACAACAGGATAGATAAACCCTTAGCTAGAATAGAGGTAACAGAGACTGTATCCAAATTAGCAAAATCAGAAATGAAAAGGGAGACATAACAACAGAATCTGAATTTAAAAAAAAAAAAAACCATCAGATTCTACTATACAAGCCTGTATTTAGGAAAACTGCAAAATCTGGTAGAAATGGATAATTTTGTAGAGAAATACCAGGTAGCAAAGTCCAATCAGTAACAAATAAAAAAACCCTATAATTCCGAAAGAAATAGAAGCAGTCATTAAAGGTCTCCCAACAGAAAAGAACCCACGTCCAGAAAGGATTAGTGCAGAATTCTATCTGACCTTCATAGAAGACCTTATACCAATACTATCCAAACTATTCCACAAAATTGAAATAGATGGAGCACTACTGAATTCCTTCTATGAGGCCACAATTACACTTATACCTAAACTACACAAAGACCCAACAAAGAAAGAGAACTTCAGAACAATTTCCCTTATGAATATCGAAGGATTGCAAGAGCTGAAGGGATTTCCAACCTGATAATAATAATAACAATGCCAACCAACAAGATCTTCCAGGAACCAAACCACAAGAGAAAGACTAAACATGGTTCCAACTAGATGTAGCAAAAAATGGCCTTGGTGGAAACAATGGAATGAGAAACTCTTGTTTTTGCCAAGGGTGGACCCACACTGTAAGGGAATGTGAGGAGGCATGGGGATGGCATGAGTGGGGATGTGAACTCCCTTGTAGAAGGGTACGGGGAAGGGTTAAGGGGCTTATGGACTGGATAACTGGAAAGGGAATATCATTCGAAATGTAAAGAGGCATTACCCAACAATGACAGAGAGAAAGAGAGAGAGAGAGAGAGAGAGAGAGAGAGAGAGAGGAGAGAGAGAGACAGAGAGGGGGAGAGACAGAGAGACAGAGAGACAGAGACAGAGAGAAATAGGGACAGAGAGCAGAGAGAGAGACAGAGAGAAAGAAGAAGAAGAAGAAGAAGAAGAAGAAGAAGAAGAAGAAGAAGAAGAAGAAGAAGAAGAAGAAGAAGAAGAAGAAGAAGAAGGAAGAGGAGGAGGAGGAGGAGGAGAAAGAGAAGAAGGAGGAGGAGGAGGAGAAGGAGAAGAAGGAGGAGGAGGAGGAGGAGGAGAAAGAGGAGGAATGAAACAGAAAGAAAACTAAACTTTAATTCTTCCCTATTCCCTCTCTTCTTCAGCTGTTGTTTAGACAGTCATGTTAGTGAGAGGTTATGAGTGTAATTTCTTTTAATACTTTGAGAAACCATCTCCTAGTAGACTTAAGTCTTTTACAATCTTCTCACACCCTCTTCTGTAATGTTCCTCAGCCATGAATCAATTGTCATTTTGTAGATAGAGCCATTGAGGCTGGACTTGAAATTTCTATCCTGAAATTTGAATAACTGGGAATTTTTCTGTGAACTTTTCTCCAGAGAATGTAATTAATTCTGTATATAAGGACACATAGGTATGATTGTTGTTAAGTATGATACCAGCTTAAGTAAGTAAAGGGCTGTACATTCTCCCCCATAACCACAGTTTCAATACCCTTGTATATGTGGCTAAATTACTAGTACCATCCATGCTCATTGAATGGGACTTAAGCAAAATTAGAGAGATGTTGGCTATCACCAAGCTATTTATACCACTGCATTGCCCTTATGGTTATCCTGCCATTTGATCATTGTGTTTTACAGGCATGATGTGAACAATCACTTGAAACTGACAAGACTGATGATTGTAATTACAGGTTATAGTAGAAATTAGACCTGTGCCTGGCACTTCTTCCTGTATAAGAATAGGGACTTTCTTAAAGGCAGGTGAATGTAAAAGTTAAATTTAGTCTTAACTAAAAACAGGAAATTAAAATTTTCCTGCTATAGCACGTTTAATTAATTGAAGCAAAGTAAAATCTATTTACTTGATGTTGGGGAAATATCATTTAACAATATAATCCTAACTACTTTTGAGTGATTAAAAATCACAGATAGGTGATAGCTGTCATACTGTGTAAAATTGGCATCAGGATTGTGATGATGAAATATTCTTTGTTTTATGCAAATGCATAGTATAATGAACAAAATTATGTACCAAGTTTCATGCTTTAGGTAACTAATTGCATGTATTCAATTGTATCTAGAATAATTTCACATTAGCTAGGCATCAAATGCATAATAATTATGATTGCATTATTAATTAAATATTAAAATAAGCATACTAGAGTTACCAAGTGGACATGGAAAATAAAATATATTAGAACAATAAAAAATATTTATTAAAAGCCTAATGATGAAAACATTGTGTATATATAAATGCAGCCTGGAGCTTTATGTCACTTTAAACTGTTATAGTGTGTTCCAGTGAGGTGGTTTAGCAGATAAAATTTCATGCCATGAAAAACCGAGAACCTAAAATTGATACCTACACATATATATCTGGAAGACTTCTATATCGCTATATGACTAGAACACATAAAACCTTGCATAGATTATCAATAATGAGACAAATAAGAACAATAATAATAGGAAAAAGAAAAAACAAAACTCTAGGACATTTTAAAGAAATAATGTATTGGCCTAAAAATAGAAAATTCAACACATTTTCTTAGTAAATTAACTATTCAAACAAAACTAAAAGGCCCTTACTTCATTCTATATGAAAGCAAAAACACATCAGATGGATTGTGTAAAGAAAGTGAGAACTGCAAACTGTAAAATTAATATAGTCATTGCAGAGGAAATAAACAGACACTAACCCAAGGTCTATAAGTAAACACATGAAGGATTTAGTGCATAATATTAACATATTTAATCCAACACATCTTACGATGATAAAGAAAAGAAAGCTGGAAAATATAATGCCTGAATGTAGTCATAGCACTTAAAATGTGGCAAGATGTCTCAAGTTCAAAGATACCCTGAAACACATGAGAAAATTATAAATAGGTTGATTTTGCTATGGAATAAGTATTGTAGTATTAGCTTAGTGGTAAAGAGCACTTACTGCTCTTAAGAGCAAACACGTGCAGTTTCCAAGACCCAGGAAGCCATTTGCAACCAGCTGTAAAAGCAGCAATGAATATCCTAGTAAGAGCACCAGTGGAAGGGGAAGCACTGGGTCCTGCTAAGACTGAACCCAGTGAACTAGTCTATGGGGGGAGGGCGGCAATGGGGGGAGGGTTGGGAGGGGAACACCCATAAGGAAGGGGAGGGGGGAGGGGGATGTTTGCCCGGAAACCGGGAAAGGGAATAACACTCGAAATGTATATAAGAAATACTCAAGTTAATAAAAAAAAAAAAAAAAGAAAGAAAGAAAAAAAAAAAGAAAAGGGAATTTTTCAGGCTGCATTTACCTCTCTAGTGTGCAGTTTCATTTTGGTGGATCTTTACACAGTGTTTAATTTTATTTTATTGGAACAGGTGATATAATTTAACTGTACAGATTAATGACCCTCAGTTTGATATTTCCATAATGAAGACACCATGCACTGAACTAATATAACTACCTTTTTCATTGACTTTCCTGCAACTTACCAAAAGTTAGGATACTCTATTCTACTTTATTCTGCAGAGGATACAAAAATTCTTAATAGATTTTCAGAATTTTTCTTATTTTAGAATTTTTATTTTTTCTTCATACATTTATACAATGTTCCTTGATCAAACCTATCGTGTACTTAGTTCTTCTCTTTCCAGATACATTCTCTTTCCAGTTTCAAGTTCTTTTTGTTTTCCTTTTTTCTTTTCTTTGTAATCCATTGCTTCACTGTGCACTGCCTACTGTGATGTTCCCTAATCTTGTTGTCTTAATCGTGTACAGGACTTGTGCATACAAATGTAGAGGCAGTGAGTCCGTACGTCCAATAACTGTGTCATGTCCAGAAGTCACGATTGCATCCTCCCTCTAATCACATTCTGCCTTCTCCTTTTCTGCAATCTTTCCCCCGCCTTATGCTCAGCATTCTCCTTCTCACGGTCTTAGCACTTATACCTGTTACACAGATCTACAGTAATTGCTGCACAGTACACCTATACATTTCTCTGACCACAGCTCATGAAAGCAATAAAGTATGGAAAAAAACAGTAAGAATTGGAAGGCAGTTTGACAAAATGGCCTTTTAGCAAAACAGGAAGAGTAGGATCTTCTCTATGGCCATCGGAGCCACGGGAAAATTTGACCATGTTTATAATATGACATCTTACTTTCCTAATGTAGAAGAAGCTTAAAATCAAACAAATATTAGTTGCCTATTTTCATAAGATTTAGATATTTGTCCTCACAGTTCTGTTGTTTAAATTGGGACAATGATATCTAGCTTCATCAATATCCATGCCAATGATGTAATTTTGCTCTTTCATGGGTAAATAAAGATCTAGTGTCCGTATATGTTATTCATCCCATTTTGTAACATGGATATTGTGAACAGTTAGAAGATAAACTCATGAGACCCTGTGAGAGAGAGACCCAACAGCCTGGTCAGGTGGGCACTCCTGAGGCTTCAGAGCGGAAGAGACCACCAACACTGCTCACCCCTGCCCACATCCCTGGCCCAAGAGGAAACTGTATAAGGCCTCTGGGCTCCCGTGGGGGAGGGCCCAGGAGCGGCAGGACCCCTGCCTGAGACACCGCCGGAACCTGAGGGAAACAGACCGGATAAAGAGTTCTCTGCACACAAATCCCGTGGGAGGGAGAGCTGAACCTTCAGAGAGGCAGACAAGCCTGGGAAACCAGAAGAGACTGCTCTCTGCACACACATCTCGGACGCCAGAGGAAAAAGCCAAAGACCATCTGGAACCCTGGTGCACTGAAGCTCCCGGAAATGGTGGCACAGGTCTTCCTGGTTGCTGCTGCTGCAGAGAGCCCGTGGGGAGCACCCCACGAGCGAACTTGAGCCCCGGGACCACAGGTAAGACCAACTTTTCTTCTGCAAGAAAGCTGCTTGGTGAGCTTGGGACACAGGGAAGCAGAATTCCTCTAGGACCGGGCACGTTCTGTGTTTACCGGAAGTCCCACACCCGCGGATCCCGGCCCGCAGCAGCTCTCTGCCCCAGACCCTGTGAGAGAGAGACCCAACCGCCTGGTCAGGTGGGCACTCCTGAGGCTGCAGAGCGGAAGAGACCACCAACACTCCTCAACCCTGCCCACATCCCTGGCCCAAGAGGAAACTGTATAAGGCCTCTGGGCACCCGTGGGGTAGGGCCCAGGAGCGGCAGGACCCCTGCCTGAGACACCGCCGGAACCTGAGGGAAACAGCACCCCACGAGCAAACTTGAGCCTCGGGACCACAGGTAAGACCGACTTTTCTGCTGCAAGAAAGCTGCCTGGTTAACCCAAGACACAGGCCCACAGGAACAGCTGAAGACCTGTAGAGAGGAAAAACTACACGCCGGACAGCAGAACACTCTGTCCCCATAACTGACTGAAAGAGAGGAAAACAGGTCTACAGCACTCCTGACACACAGGCTTATAGGACAGTCTAGTCACTGTCAGAAATAGCAAAACAAAGTAACACTAGAGATAATCTGATGGCGAGAGGCAAGCGCAGAAACCCAAGCAACAGAAACCAAGACTACATGGCATCATCGGAGCCCAATTCTCCCATCAAAACAAACATGGGATATCCAAACACACCAGAAAAGCAAGATCTAGTTTCAAAATCATTTTTGATCATGATGCTGGAGGACTTCAAGAAAGACGTGAAGAACTCCCTTAGAGAACAAATAGAAGCCTACAGAGAGGAATCGCAAAAATGCCTGAAAGAATCGCAAAAATACCTGAAAGAATTCCAGGAAAACATAAATAAAGAAGTAGAAGCCCATAGAGAGGAGACACAAAAATCCCTGAAAGAATTCCAGGAAAACATAAATAAACAAGTAGAAGCCCATAGAGAGGAGACACAAAAATCCCTGAAAGAATTCCAGGAAAGCACAATCAAACAGTTGAAGGAATTAAAAATGGAAATAGAAGCAATCAAGAAAGAGCACATGGAAACAACCCTGGATATAGAAAACCAAAAGAAGAGACAAGGAGCTGTAGATATAAGCTTCACCAACAGAATACAAGAGATGGAAGAGAGAATCTCAGAAGCAGAAGATTCCATAGAAATCATTGACTCAACTGTCAAAGATAATGTAAAGCAGAAAAAGCTACTGGTCCAATACATACAGGAAATCCAGGACTCAATGAGAAGATCAAACCTAAGGATAATAGGTATAGAAGAGAGTGAAGACTCCCAGCTCAAAGGACCAGTAAATATCTTCAACAAAATCATAGAAGAAAACTTCCCTAACCTAAAAAAAGAGATACCCATAGACATACAAGAAGCCTACAGAACTCCAAATAGATTGGACCAGAAAAGAAACACCTCCCGTCACATAATTGTCAAAACACAAAACGCACAAAATAAAGAAAGAATATTAAAAGCAGTAAGGGAAAAAGGTCAAATAACATATAAAGGGACACCTATCAGAATCACACCAGACTTCTCGCCAGAAACTATGAAGGCCAGAAGATCCTGGACTGATGTCATACAGACCCTAAGAGAACAGAAATGCCAGCCCAGGTTACTGTATCCAGCAAAACTCTCAATTAACATTGATGGAGAAACCAAGATATTCCATGACAAAACCAAATTTACACAATATCTTTCTACAAATCCAGCACTACAAAGGATAATAAATGGTAAAGCCCAACATAAGGAGGCAAGCTATACCCTAGAAGAAGCAAGAAACTAATCGTCTCGGCAACAAAACAAAGAGAATGAGAGCACACAAACATAACCTCACATCCAAATATGAATATAACGGGAAGCAATAATCACTATTCCTTAATATCTCTCAATATCAATGGCCTCAACTCCCCAATAAAAAGACATAGATTAACAAACTGGATACGCAACGAGGACCCTGCATTCTGCTGCCTACAGGAAACACACCTCAGAGACAAAGACAGACACTACCTCAGAGTGAAAGGCTGGAAAACAACTTTCCAAGCAAATGGTCAGAAGAAGCAAGCTGGAGTAGCCATTCTAATATCAAATAAAATCAATTTCCAACAAAAGTCATCAAAAGAGATAAGGAAGGACACTTCATATTCATCAAAGGAAATATCCACCAAGATGAACTCTCAATCCTAAATATCTATGCCCCAAATACAAGGGCACCTACATACGTAAAAGAAACCTTACTAAAGCTCAAAACACACATTGCACATCACACAATAATAGTGGGAGATTTCAACACCCCACTCTCATCAATGGACAGATCATGGAAACAGAAATTAAACAGAGATGTAGACAGACTAAGAGAAGTCATGAGCCAAATGGACTTAACGGATATTTATAGAAATTGTATCCTAAAGCAAAAGGATATACCTTCTTCTCAGCTCCTCATGGTAATTTCTCCAAAATTGACCATATAATTGGTCAAAAAACGGGCCTCAACAGGTACAGAAAGATAGAAATAATCCCATGCGTGCTATCGGACCTAAAACTGGTCTTCAATAACAATAAGGGAAGAATGCCCACATATACGTGGAAATTGAACAATGCTCTACTCAATGATAACCTGGTCAAGGAAGAAATAAAGAAAGAAATTAAAAACTTTTTAGAATTTAATGAAAATGAAGATACAACATACCCAAACTTATGGGACACAATGAAAGCTGTGCTAAGAGGAAAACTCATAGCGCTGAGTGCCTGCAGAAAGAAACAGGAAAGAGCATATGTCAGCAGCTTGACAGCACACCTAAAAGCTCTAGAACAAAAAGAAGCAAATACACCCAGGAGGAGTAGAAGGCAGGAAATAATCAAACTCAGAGCTGAAATCAACCATGTAGAAACAAAGAGGACCATAGAAAGAATCAACAGAACCAAAAGTTGGTTCTTTGAGAAAATCAACAAGATAGATAAACCCTTAGCCAGACTAACCAGAGGACACAGAGAGTGCGTCCAAATTAACAAAATAAGAAATGAAAAGGGAGACATAACAACAGATTCTGAGGAAATTCAAAAAATCATCAGATCTTACTATAAAAAACTATATTCAACAAAACTTGAAAATCTTCAGGAAATGGTCAATTTCCTAGACAGATACCAGGTATCGAAGTTAAATCAGGAACAGATAAACCAGTTAAAAAACCCCATAACTCCTAAGGAAATAGAAGCAGTCATTAAAGGTCTCCCAACCAAAAAGAGCCCAGGTCCAGACGGGTTTAGTGCAGAATTCTATCAAAACTTCATAGAAGACCTCATACCAATATTATCCAAACTATTCCACAAAATTGAAACAGATGGAGCACTACGGAATTCCTTCTACGAAGCCACAATTACTCTTATACCTAAACCACACAAAGACACAACAAAGAAAGAGAACTTCAGACCAATTTCCCTTATGAATATCGATGCAAAAATACTCAATAAAATTCTGGCAAACCGAATCCAAGAGCACATCAAAACAATCATCCACCACGATCAAGTAGGCTTCATCCCAGGCATGCAGGGATGGTTTAATATACGGAAAACCATCAACGTGATCCATTATATAAACAAACTGAAAGAACAGAACCACATGATCATTTCATTAGATGCTGAGAAAGCATTTGACAAAATTCAACACCCCTTCATGATAAAAGTCCTGGAAAGAATAGGAATTCAAGGCCCATACCTACACATAGTAAAAGCCATATACAGCAAACCAGTTGCTAACATTAAACTAAATGGAGAGAAAATTGAAGCAATCCCACTAAAATCAGGGACTAGACAAGGCTGCCCACTCTCTCCCTACTTATTCAATATAGTTCTTGAATTTCTAGCCAGAGCAATCAGACAACAAAAGGAGATCAAGGGGATACAAATCGGAAAAGAAGTAGTCAAAATATCACTATTTGCAGATGACATGATAGTATATTTATGTGATCCCAAAAGTTCCACCAGAGAACTACTAAAGCTGATAAACAACTTCAGCAAAGTGGCTGGGTATAAAATTAACTCAAATAAATCAGTTGCCTTCCTCTATACAAAAGAGAACAAGCCGAGAAAGAAATTAGAGAAACGACACCCTTCATAATAGACCCAAATAATATAAAGTACCTCGGTGTGACTTTAACCAAGCAAGTAAAAGATCTGTACAATAAGAACTTCAAGACACTGAGGAAAGAAATTGAAGAAGACCTCAGAAGATGGAAAGATCTCCCATGCTCATGGATTGGCAGGATTAATATAGTAAAAATGGCCATTTTACCAAAAGCAATCTACAGATTCAATGCAATTCCCATCAAAATACCAATCCAATTCTTCAAAGAGTTAGACAGAACAATTTGCAAATTCATCTGGAATAACAAAAAACCCAGGATAGCTAAAGCTATCCTCAACAATAAAAGGATTTCAGGGGGAATCACTATCCCTGAACTCAAGCAGTATTACAGAGCAATAGTGATAAAAACTGCATGGTATTGGTACAGAGACAGACAGATAGACCAATGGAATAGAATTGAAGACCCAGAAATGAACCCACACACCTATGGTCACTTGATTTTTGACAAAGGAGCCAAAACCATCCAATGGAAAAAAGATAGCATTTTCAGCAAATGGTGCTGGTTCAACTGGAGGGCAACATGTAGAAGAATGCAGATCGATCCATCCTTATCACCCTGTACAAAGCTTAAGTCCAAGTGGATCACGGACCTCCACATCAAACCAGACACACTCAAACTAATAGAAGAAAAACTAGGGAAGCATCTGGAACACATGGGCACTGGAAAAAATTTCCTGAACAAAACACCAATGGCTTATGCTCTAAGATCAAGAATCAACAAATGGGATCTCATAAAACTGCAAAGCTTCTGTAAGGCAAAGGACACAGTGGTTAGGACAAAACGGCAACCAACAGATTGGGAAAAGATCTTTACCAATCCTACAACAGATAGAGGCCTTATATCCAAAATATACAAAGAACTCAAGAAGTTAGACCGCAGGGAAACAAATAACCCTATTAAAAAATGGGGTTCAGAGCTAAACAAAGAATTTACAGCTGAGGAATGCCGAATGGCTGAGAACACCTAAAGAAATGTTCAACATCTTTAGTCATAAGGGAAATGCAAATCAAAACAACCCTGAGATTTCACCTCACACCAGTGAGAATGGCTCAGATCAAAAACTCAGGTGACAGCAGATTCTGGCGAGGATGTGGAGAAAGAGGAACACTCCTCCATTGTTGCTGGGATTGCAGACTGGTAAAACTATTCTGGAAATCAATCTGGAGGTTCCTCAGAAAATTGGACATTGAACTGCCTGAGGATCCAGCTATACCTCTCTTGGGCATATACCCAAAAGATGCCTCAACATATAAAAGAGACACGTGCTCCACTATGTTCATCGCAGCCTTAATTATAATAGCCAGAAACTCGAAAGAACCCAGATGCCCTTCAACAGAGGAATGGATACAGAAAATGTGGTACATCTACACAATGGAATATTACTCAGCTATCAAAAACAACGAGTTTATGAAATTCGTAGGCAAATGTTGGAACTGGAAAATATCATCCTGAATGAGCTAACCCAATCACAGAAAGACATACATGGTATGCACTCATTGATAAGTGGCTTTTAGCCCAAATGCGTGAATTACCCTAGATCCCTAGAACAAACGAAACTCAAGACGGATGTGAATGCTTCACTCCTTCTTTAAATGAGGAAAAAGAATACCCTTGGCAGGGAAGGGAGAGGCAAAGATTAAAACAGAGAGTGAAGAAACACCCATTCGGAGCCTGCCCCACATGTGGCCCATACATATACAGCCACCCAATTAGACAAGATGGATGAAGCAAAGAAGTGCAGACCGGATGTAGATCGCTCCTGAGAGACACAGCCAGAATACAGCAAATACAGAGGCGAATACCAGCAGCAAACCACTGAACTGAGAATAGGTCCCCCGTTGAAGGAATCAGAGAAAGAACTGGAAGAGCTTGAAGGGGCTCGAGACCCCAAAAGTACAACAATGTCAAGCAACCAGAGCTTCCAGGTACTAAGCCACTACCTAAATACTATACATGGACTGACCCTGGACTCTGACCCCATAGGTAGCAATGAATATCCTAGTAAGAGCACAAGTGGAAGGGGAAGCCCTGGGTCCTGCTAAGAGTGAACCCCCAGTGAACTAGACTATGGGGGGAGGGCGGCAATGGGGGGAGGGTTGGGAGGGGAACACCCATAAGGAAGGGGAGGGGGGAGGGGGATGTTTGCCCGGAAACCGGGAAAGGGAATAACACTTGAAATGTATATAAGAAATACTCAAGTTAATAAAAAAAAAAAAAATGACAGAACCTCAAAAAAAAAAAGTGTTACTCATCATGTCTCCGGGCTAGAAAGAACTGAAGTTCAGAGATGTCTTTGTTCAGGTCCACACATCAAAGGGCAGGGCAGAGAGAGATTCACTTTCGGTATGTCTGACTCTTTACGACGTCCTCAGAGACACTGCTGCAAATCTCCACCCCCAACCATTGATCCCAAATCAAAAGTGACCATCAAGATATCTAAGACTTGCCTTCCACTGTGCACGGAGAAAAATCTTCTGTACGAGTTGACCTCTCTTCTAGGGTGCACAAGGAATACTGTCCTCTAGTCCCTTCCACCAGCTCTGAGGTGGCAGGAGAGGGAGCAGTCAGGGTCCCTCCATCTTGACAGTTGCAAGGCTTTTTCAGTCTCAGTCCGCAACTTCTAAGTTTTGGGTGGGTTGGGGGTGGGGGTTTGGAGAGCCCTGCCTGTACTATCCGAGTTTGAAGAACGCACAGACAGGCTCCGGGACATGTGCGCCTTCTAGCGCCAGTCAGAGGGACGGTATCTCCGTGAGTTCTCACCGGTGAGACCTACATCCACCTCTGACCTGGGCACAGCCATATCCCTACAATTAGAGAGGGCCACCGGCCATTTGGTAGGTCAGTGAGCACCTAATAGGGCTGCAGGAAGAGCGTTTAGCTGCACAAGGTCTGGGATTTGGTCTTCAGTGCTACTTTTTTTTTTTTTTTTTTGAGCTGGGCACCGAACCCAGGGCTTTGCGCTTCCTAGTTAAGCGCTCTACCAATGAGCTAAATCCCCAGCCCCTCTTCAGCGCTACTTAAAGAACAAAACAGGGCATTTCCACCAACCCCTTTCTTTTTACCTCAAAAACGGACGAGTGGAGCCTAATTGCAGTTTCTACTTATGTATTTTATCTATCCATGTCTTCCTTCCTTTCTTTCTTTCTTTCTTTCTTTCTTTCTTTCTTTCTTTCTTTCTTTGTGTGTGTGAGAGATATGTATGTGTACTCATGTGTTTGAATGTGTATTGTACGGACGTGTGTATGAGTGATATGATATCATAGATTTTCATTGCTTTCCTATCAGATTCTTCACAGCAAGGTCTTTCAGTCAAAATCAGACTCACTCATATGACGAGTTCTGCTTTCCAGTTTACTCTCTGGATTCCCTAACTCTGTCTTCCCAGGCTTTAATTATAGGCAACCTCCACACACACCCCCTTCGACCCCTCCCACCATTTCTTTGGGTTTCCAGGGGAGGGGAGTTGTACCTAGGTCTCTATTCTTCGATGGAAAGTGCTTTATTTGTGGAGCCATCTCCCTGGCTCCTGTAGTGTATGTCGAATGCTCATATTTAACTAAGCGAGAGCTTTGAAATTGCAAAGGCCTAAGCCATCTCAGGCCGGGGGGCCATGGCTCTTGGTGCATTTGAATGTAGGTGGCGGTCCTCAGCCTCATCAGTGTCTCTGATGCTGAAATTGTAACCTTTTCTTTTTCTTTTTCCTTCTTCATTTTTTTATATCAGTGTCTATTCATTATCCACAGTGCTGGGTTGCATCAAGACAACTTCCTTTAACCATGTCATGTTCTTTACCCTATCAGACCTGCCTGCTCACCCCATTCCCGACCCCCCTGCCTAGTCTCCTTCCTTCTCCAGGCCTTTGTCTGCCTTGGTGACATATGGACATATGACATATGACATATGGGTTTATTGTTTGTTTGTTTGTTTTTTTGTTTGTTTTTTTGTTTGTTTGTTGTTGGATCTGTTAAGAATCCATAAAGATTCTGTAAAGAATTACAGGACTCACAAAGGAGACAAAAATTACAGTATTTGGTTCTCGGTGTCTGGTTGATTTTGCTTAATGGGGTGTTCTCCAGTTTTCCTACCAAAGACTTAATTCCATCCCTTTTGTGTCTGGATAAAATTTCAATGTGTATGTGTACAAGGACTTATTCAATGGTCTATTGATGGATGCTCAGGCTGATTCCACATCTTGGCTACTGAGAATGGTGCCAGGGTAAGCATGGTATGCAGGTGTCCTCTGATGTGTTGCCTCTGAGTACTATGGGCACAGTGTCCAAATGCAGAGGCTGACTGCCATTCACCAAGAGGCTCTGAGCCTAAGCTGTGTGCTCTCTCTTTGGATGGAGGCTTTGCATGAGATGACTGTGTGTGTGTGCTTGTGTGTGCGCGTGTGTGTGTGTGTGTGTGTGTGTGTGTGTGTGTGTTCGGTGAATGACTGTGCACCCTACATTGGGACTCTTCATGGAGATTATGAAAGCTACAGCTGTGTTGGTGAGCATTGGAGATAGATGTTTACAGCACTCCATCCCTCTATCCCTCCTTACCCCTCTGCTTCCTTCTGCTCCTTTTCCCTTCCCTTTCTTCCTCCACTCCCACTTTCAAGACAGTGTCTCACTATATAGCCTAGGCTGGCCTCATGCTTGCAATGATTCCCCTGCCTCAGCCTTTCAAATACCAAGATGTCCTTTTCTTGGAGGAAGAGAAAGAATTTCAGAGGTGCAGTTGTGGGCATGGGTTGCCAGGAGAGGAGTAGACACCAGACTGTCTGACTTTGTACAAAGAAACTATGCCCAAAGCAGATAGAATTGGTGACAGTGAGGATGGCCACTGTGCCCACTCCCTGTCCCCCGTACCTAGAACCGCAGCTCTGGCAAGTCAAGTTTTGTAAGGCATCAAGTCTTTTCAGTGGTCAGATAGAACATGGCACAGGGATCCTTGGGAACATATAAAGCAGATATTATTACCTACAATTTCTAGGCTAGGGGAAGAAAGGGCCAGACAGATTCTCTCTCTGTGTGTGTGTGTGTGTGTGTGTGTGTGTGTGTGTGTGTGTGTTCATGTGTTGGGTCATAGCAGGAATCATCGTGGATAGCTGGATTTCAAGATTTTCTGAAATTTGAGTATTTTCCTGAGCTTCTGGGTAGAGATATGGCTGTGTGGGTCTGTTTGGGATCTGATCTTTTAAATAGAAAAGGGCTTACATTGGGAGGGCCCATCCTAAGCAAAATGGACAAATACCACATGGTTTCCCTCATTTTGGGGGCCCTAAAACTCTTTAAAGATTCATTGTGCTTATAGGAAATGGAGGAAGCAGGTCTGGGGCTGGAAGGGGGTTGAATAGACCTTGCTGGATGCAGAGGAAGAGGTGCTGCTCCTCTGTTAGCCAGCAGACTGGCCAGGACACCATCAAGTGAACAGGCAAACCATGTTGTCATCACTTGTGGGAACCATGGTGAATTAGGATGAAAAGCATCTCTCCAGTCCCAAGCCAGATTCCCCAGGGCCTCTGGGCCATCTCAGACACTGACTAACAAAGGCATCAATATCAGAGCTGAGAGATCCACATCGGAAACTAGTCACATTCCTCAGTTTCCCCTCTGGAAGAAACAGATCAATTACAGTCAGGACCAGCTTAGGCACAGCCTAGGTTCCAGCTGCCTTTCCAGCGCCACCACCACCATTGTTAGTGAAGGTGATCTGGCACTGATGAGTGGGCTGCATTCTTGGGTTATGGTTATTCTAATACAACCACTATAGGAAACATCTGTTGCTGGACATAGCACCGTAAGCATGGCCATGCCTGGTTGGTTTCTATTAATATCATTCATGAATCACAGCCTTAAGTGGATGGAGGGGTGAAAGGGTTTGTGGCTGTGGGACCACTTCCCTACTGGGGACTTGGCAAGACTTGGTCTACCCTGGACTTTCTCCAGGATCCTCCCATTATGTCCTTTCCAATTAAGGTGTTAAATCAGAGAGAGAATGGGTCCAGGTGGTGTCCTGGAGACCGTGGCTCTGACATCACGGAAACATCGTGTGATCAGGCAGAATTAGCACACACTCTATGTTCTCAAGCTCTTCTTCAAGCCAGTGGCCTCTGCACTGAGCCCCAAGATTATTGATTAGTGAGTGAATGTAAGACTGAAAGGGGGTGGGGCTGCAGTATTGCCCTGTACATGGCAGCCGGATGTCTTCCTGTTTGCAGAGCCCACATCGGAATGACTGTGGCTCCAGACAGAGTGCCCGGGGATGAGAATTTAAATTATGGTCCTTGAATCCCTAACGTAATGAGCCATCTCCCAGCCCCTGGTGTTTTGTCTGATGAGTCTGCGTGTTTAATATGTAAGGAATGGGAACCATGAGGAATGGGAAAAAGAGAGTGTTTGCCTCCTCTGCCCACCCTCTCTGCTCCCAGGGAGGTTGTGGCAATGGCAGGCTGCCCTCATCTTCTCAGTGAACTGGACTTCGTGGATGTTCTCAGGACCTTGGGGAGGGCCAGAGACGCTGCTTCGTTCTGCAGGATGTTTCTGACTCTTGAAGGTTCTGGATGAATTCCAGGTGAATGGATACCTTCACCTCACAGAGAAGGAAATCAAGAGGCTCGATTATTGCACCAGCATCTGGAGTCTGTGGGACCCGTGGGGAGGACTCTGTCCTTTGTCAGCTGTGGTGCGGACACTGGATACTGCAGTCAGAGCCTGAGCGTTCCTGTCCCACTCAGTGTCCTCCATTCATGTAAAGCTTGATCCCCTACTAAACCACAGGGGGAAATCAGTGAGTTTATTACACAGAGAAGGTGACTGTCACTGTCTCTGATTTGAACATGGGCATTTAGAGAGAGCTTTATACACAATTCTGTGGCTTTTCGGGGACCATTGTTCAAAAGATATAATTTACAGCAAGGTTGAAGGATAAAGTGAAGTTTAAAAATTAGGTAAAATATAGTGATTGAATATACTTGTTTTATTTAAATTTTTTTAGATTTATTTTGTTATTTTATATGTACCTGCACCTATGTTTGTGTGCTATATGCATATGGTACCCTTAGAGATAAGAAGAGGATGTCTGATCCATTAGAACTGGACTTATGGATGGTTGTGAGCTGCCACGTGGGTGCTGGGAATGGAACTCGGGTCCTCTGCAAAAGCAGCCATTGCTCTTTAGGACTGACCCATCTCTCTAGCCCATCACTTGTTTCTCTTCGGTGATTTTCTTTTTGTAAATAAAGTTCCAAGATTGTTTTATGAGTTACATCGTTTGGATCTAGGAATGAGAGTGGATTAGTAACAGCGTGAAACCAGAGGCCATATACTTCCTGACCCTCAGTAAGGACAGTTTCAATTGTGTGTGTGTGCACGCGCGCACACACACACACACACACACACACACACACACACACACACATGCACGCGCATGCATATTGTTTACAGATTCCCTTGTAGGCCAGAAGAGGACCTCAGGTTCCCAGAGCTGATTTACAGGCAGCTGTGAGCTGCTTAAGTGGATCCTAAGAACAGAATTTGGGTTCCCTGCGAGTTTGGAACATGCTCTTAACTGATGGGCTATCTCTTCAGGCCCATGTGTTTCTCAGCATCGACTGAGATATCTTTAGGAAAACGTGCACTATCTCTGCAGGCAGCCTTGTCTGGGTCGGTTGTGTTGATGTTTCTGGTGCTCAGCCATCAGGAGACAAAGGCTAGACCCCAGAAGATAGCTTTTCTCCATTTTAGCGTCACCCTTAACTCTCCAGTTCCTCTATCCTGTCTTGTTCGAACCACAGGCACAATGCTGCTTCCTCCAGGACTCTGGAGGTGTGTTCTTGTCGGTTGAGCAAGGATGTTAGGCTATGAATAAAGGTCAGCTTGACTCAGTGTCTTTCGCTGTACTACGTATGAAATGTTTTGGCTGGAATTAGGGCTGGGGCTGGTTCAGGTGTTTAAATTAGAGACAGCCTCAAAGTCTCTTGAGTTGAGACTCTTTTATAGCCTTAGAGGCTCTCTGGAGAGCACCTCACCAACCACACCGGTGACCTTTACCCCTGAGCCGATGGCTGAACACAGGCTTTGGGGCAGAGATACTTCTGCAAGCTGTGAGACTGTGGAGTCAAACTGCTGTCGGGTCCTCAGCTTCCCAGCTTCTGTCACATGCAGCTCTTCAGTTGACATCACAAACTGTAGGGGAAGAGATCTGGGAGCTCATTACCATGGGTGTCTTGGAAAGTTTGGGGGCGAGTTCTGCATTAATTAAACATCATTTGAATAATGAGCACATGCTATTTATTTTCTTGGAGAGCTGCTCTGAGGGAAGCAGAGAGGCTTCTCCTACAGGAAGCCTGGTGGCCCGTGTGCCCGTCGCCCATCACTTGGGGGAGAGAGGGGGAGGCAAGGGTGCTATTTCAAACTCTCTGTTATTGAAGGAAACACCCATAACTGGAACATTGTGGGGCGATTGTCAACTGTTTCTGTGAGAAAAGGCCTGGGGTCAGCCAACATCTTCTCCAGTCCTTTCAACGCTGCTGTCTGCCGTGCATAGGAGATGGTCTAAAATCTGCCCATCTCATCTCCCCAAATCATGTGTCTTCTTCATCTGTCGAGGGGCTGAGCAGAATGGTGGTGAACTTGGTATCATGTGGCCAGCTTAGTGGTCATGAGGGGAACTCCACAGGAAGAGAGGTGTTCTCACACGAAACACCCAGATCTGCCTGATCCTGCCCTGGGTGCTTAAATAGGGCGGGCATCTCTGCACCAAAAAGCAATGGTTCCTCTGTACATATGGATATTTAATGCATCCTATGTGCATTTTCTGTGTTATTTTTTTTTCAATTGGCTGAGGAGAGTGACATCCTCTCTCATGTGGTACAGGAAGAAATGAGCCAGATTCCTCCATCTCTGTAATTAAATCAAATACCTTCATGCCTTTGGCTGCACCCAGGAATTTTCCTTCCCGGAACTATTTGCCCATCCGTCTAGGCTAGAGTTCAGAGCCATAAACAAAAGTACAGAAGGCTCATGCCAGAGTCTGTTGAGTGTGCAGCTCAAGAATTCACACATGCCTGCACTTACGAGGAGGCACACTGGAGCTGCACACACTTAACAATATGATATTGCAGAGGATGGGAGGGGCTGTGCACACATGCCAATTTAATACTTCAGGGTGATAAAGGACTTCATGTTCTTGGGGTTTTAGAGCCACCAAGACCCAACAAATGTTCTTCACGCGAACATCATGAGTCTTTAAGCAAGACTTCAAAACAAGGGTGCAGTTATCATATATGTGAAGAGACCCTGTGGTGGTTTGAATTTGCACTGCCCAGGAAATGGCACTATTAGGAAGTTGGCCTTCTTGGAGGAGGGGTCTCCCTGTGGGGGTGAGTTCTTGAAATCCTTCTCCCAGCCATGTGGGAGACAGTCTGCTCCTGGCTTCTTTTAGATGAAGATGTAGAACTCTCAGCTCCTTCTCCAGCACCATGTCTGTCTGCACACTGCCATGCCCTCTGCCTTGATGATCATGGACTGACCCTCTAAACCTGTAAGCCAGCCCCGATTACATGTTGTCCTTGTTCATGGTGTCTCTTCTCCACAGTGGAAACCTAACTAAGACCCCAGACTGGATAGTTCATGGGATTGCTCAAATGTCCTTGGCACCACCACTCTTTTATCTTCTGCAATATCCCAACCCAATCTCTATCCAGTCGAGGGTGCTCCTCCAGTCTTGGTAATAACAGGACTCCCCTATACAAGGCACTTTCCCTCAGAGTCTCCTAGTCTCTACAATACCACCAGCCATGAAATCCTCTTCATTGATAGGGTGAAGTCTATTCTCGAGGACGGGCACCACGTCTCCATGTGGTTTTGTTAAGTAGCAAAGCATCTCCAGGGACAGGGCACAGATTCTGGGGCTTAGAGGGTCGGCTGAGCCATGAAGAACACGTGTTACTCTTGCAGAGGACCCAGGTTCTATTCCCAGCATCCATATGATGGCTCACAGATGAACTGTTGGTCAGTTTCAGGAGATCTAATGCCCTCTCTTGGCCTCTTCAGACATCAGGCAGGCAGATGGTGCACACAGTTCCCTGTAGCCAGAACATTCACACATTTGATAATGTAAACACTTCTGATTTTTAATAGGTATGAGCTTTGAGTTATGGGCATGGGTGATGCTGAGCGTGGATCCCAACAGCTCTCTTTTAAGGGGAGGAGGGACACCAGGAGTTTGGAACCCGGTGGCTGTAGGTGAGGGAGCACCGTATGGTCATGACAGTATAATGCCTCCTGGTATGGAAGTGCCCATCTCACAGCTCTGATGGTGCCCATGAGGCAGAGGTCTCAGCACTGAGCTTGGGAACAGTCAGCACTGGGGGAAGGCGGCAGGTGAATGACTATGTCTTTCTTCAAATAAAGTGAAAGAGGTCCTTTTCCCATGTTTTCTGTCATCATAGAGTTCTAAAAACCCCCATGGTCCAGATGAAATTAATTTGAAACGTGCACTATGTTCATCGCAGCCTTATTTATAATAGCCAGAAACTGGAAAGAACCCAGATGCCCTTCAACAGAGGAATGGATACAGAAAATGTGGTACATCTACACAATGGAATATTACTCAGCTATCAAAAACAACGAGTTTATGAAATTCGTAGGCAAATGGTTGGAACTGGAAAATATCATCCTGAGTGAGCTAACCCAATCACAGAAAGACATACATGGTATGCACTCATTGATAAGTGGCTATTAGCCCAAATGCTTGAATTACCCTAGATCCCTAGAACAAACGAAACTCAAGACGGATGATCAAAATGTGAATGCTTCACTCCTTCTTTAAATGAGGAAAAAGAATACCCTTGGCAGGGAAGGGAGAGGCAAAGATTAAAACAGAGACTGAAGGAACACCCATTCAGAGCCTGCCCCACATGTGGCCCATACATATACAGCCACCCAATTAGATAAGATGGATGAAGCAAAGAAGTGCAGACCGACAGGAGCCGGATGTAGATCTCTCCTGAGAGACACAGCCAGAATACAGCAAATACAGAGGCGAATGCCAGCAGCAAACCACTGAACTGAGAATAGGTCCCCCGTTGAAGGAATCAGAGAAAGAACTGGAAGAGCTTGAAGGGGCTCGAGACCCCAAAAGTACAACAATGCCAAGCAACCAGAGCTTCCAGGGACTAAGCCACTACCTAAATACTATACATGAACTGACCCTGGACTTTGACCCCATAGGTAGCAATGAATATCCTAGTAAGAGCACAAGTGGAAGGGGAAGCCCTGGGTCCTGCTAAGACTGAACCCCCAGTGAACTAGACTATGGGGGGAGGGCGGCAATGGGGGGAGGGTTGGGAGGGGAACACCCATAAGGAAGGGGAGGGGGGAGGGGGATGTTTGCCCGGAAACCGGGAAAGGGAATAACACTTGAAATGTATATAAGAAATACTCAAGTTAATAAAAAAAAAAAAAAGAAGATAAACTCATTTAATGAAGGTCTCACAGGAATATACAGGTAGATTCCTTCAGGTACATATTCGTTCAATGGAAATATTGAATCACATAATTTCTATATCGAATTCTATAAGAGCTATATTAAAATTTAGTCCAAGCAACTGTATACTAGAGTCCATTTTTCGAGCTACACAGTATAAGTATTGTCACTTGTATTTAAACTTCACCAATGATTTGTGGGTTTAGTATTTTTCATGTACTTTTTGATAATTATTGTGCAATTATTTTAAGCATTTATTCAAATATGTAACATATTTCCGAAGAATAAGAAATGTTGGGTTTTATTTTATGGATATGATCCCTATGTCAGATAAAGATTTGGAAAACACATGCTTTTATGATAAGGTAAGTTGCAACATCATTGCATTGATACTTCTGCTAAGTTTGAAGTGATGTTCATGCATATATATATATATATATATATATATATATTTATATTTATATATATATGTATGGGAAGTTGAAGGAGAGGAAAATATAGAACCAAAACTATGATATATGTAAAATATATGGAATCCTCTGTTCCTGTATTTGTTCATGACAAGAAGCATGTTATTAAATGGGAAATTACTTTTATGTTCCCTACTATAGCTCAATACTCAATAATCAGTCATATTTCAATTGCCTACTCTCCTAGTGTATGATACATCTATGCCTGCCTTCTGAAGAAAATTGCATTCCCATCCACCTATTTATGAACTAAGGTGGTAAGGAGAGAGAAGCTAACCATCTATCCAAATCGAGGTCTACCTGTAGAGATTGGATTTAAGAGCACAGAAATAATGTATAGTGAGACTGTAATCTAGGAGATTACTGATAAAGAAATAGCAAATTTAGTAATTAGGTTTTTAAATTTACATACCATATGTTGCCCCCTCTATTGCCCCTTCCTCCCAGAGTCTCTGACCCAATCCTCTTCTCTCCCAAGATGATGACATGCCTAGATATGGCCCCAACTCTGAAACATCAAGTCTCTTCAGGATTAGGCACATCCTCTCCAACTGCAGCCAGATAAGATAACTCTGTTTGGGAACAGATTCCTCAGTCAGGCTACAACTTGACTAAACAGGACATGACCCACCCAAATTTTTGCGGAACCCACATGAAGATTGATCTGCATGTCTGCTACATATGCACTAGGGCTTAGGCCCACCCTGTGCATGACCTTCGGTTGGGAACTCAGTGTCTAAGAGTTCCCTGGGGTCTAGGTTAGTTGACACTGTTGGTCTTCCTGTGCAGTTCCTATTGCCTTTTTTGCCACCAAACTGTCCTCAAGCTCCATCCACTGTTTGGCTGTAGGTGTCTGTATCTGCCTGAGTCAGCTGCTGGGTGGAGTCTCTCAATACAACATGATCCTATCTTAGAGTGTAACAGAGTAACAATAATAATGCCATGAATTTGTGCCTGCCCATGGGATGGATCTCAATTTGCACTGGAAATTCACTCAGTCCCTGATTTTCTTTTAGACTTGACAAATTTTGCGTAGAATGCTTTTTGGGTGTACTTGTGTATTTAACCTTCCATGGTGGGCCTTTCTGGCTACAGAAGTTGACCTCTTCATGTTACATGTCACCAATGTGAGTCACAGCTTAGGAAACCTCCATTGATTCGTGGGTACCTCCATTATACCAGGACTCTTTCTCATCCTGGAGATTTCCCCTATGTCCTAGTCTTCATAAGTTCAAGATTTCCTTTCCTTCTCATGACTATCTGGCCATTTCTCCTGTCCCTTCCCACACATAATACATTCTCTTCTCCCTTCCTTCTCCCATCCAGTTCCTTCCCTCAATCTCCTTCCAAGACTATTTTATTCCCAGTCTAAATGAGAGTCAAGTATCTGCACTTGAGCCTTTTTTCTTGTTTATCTTCTTTGTATCTATGAGCTTTGTGGAGGGTATCCTGTAGTTTATGGATATTATGAACTTATAATTGAGCAATTTCAACAACCCTGCAGAATCATATTTTTATAGTAGTATATCAAGATTGAAAATTATAGTTCAGTATGAGTGAATGTCAGGGTGGGCAAAAATTAAGCAAAAGCAACTTAAAACATAGATCAAATCACAGATTTTACCAGTTGGTATTCTTATAACAATAATGCTCTAGTACCATAAGTAATTATTACTTCACAGGCGATTTTTTAAATGACACCAAATTTGGAAGATAAGTGATGTTTTTAACAAATAATTATGGATAGTATGGCTAAGATCTAATAAGATAAATATATTGTTTTGATATCACTGGCTGACATTTGTCCTCAAACATGTTGTATATTGTTTTAAACATTAAGATTTATCCCAATTCTGAAAAAAAAAGAAAAGAAAAAAATTAAGGTATCACTTTTATATTTTAATATTTATTTTAACCTAGCCTATAAAGTAACAGGTTGCCTTATGTCATGTTTGTAGACATTCAACTTCATCCTTCCTTCCTCAGTACTTTTTCCCCATCCCAACAATGTCCCTAACACTTGCACTATTGTGTCTGTGTCATTCTTACTTCTACATTCATATCCCACATGTTCAATATCGTCCAACCCATACTGTTTAAAACCCTACTTTCTAATTTCATGAGACCCCTTCCAGTTTAATGAAATCAAACCACTAACAACTTCACATAAATACAAGTATATTAAAATGAGATTCTCTTATCAACATGAGAAAGAACAGATGGCATTTACCTTTCTGAGTCTTTGTTACCTTACTCGGTACATTTTCTAGTTGCATCTATTTTCCTGAAACCATCATAGTTTAGTTTTCCTAGGGGTGAATGAAATACCATTGTGCATATTGTGTTAATCTTGCCTATCTACCTATCAATGAACATTCCTTACTATTATCAATAAATAAGCAATAGATTTCTTTATGAATAACAATGAGAAAGCTCAGATACAGAAGTCATGATTTATTACTGACAAACTAAGAAAAAAATTTTCAAAGATAAAAATAACATATTTGTGTTTATATTAACTAAAGATGTGTATGTAGATAAAGGTTATTGTATTTAAAATATTTTATAGTAATAAAAATGGAGAATATTTAATAATTTAAAGAATGTTTGTAAAATTGTCCATCACTGTGATATTTCCACTAAAAATTTAATCTTTTTATAAAATATTTTGATATTTAAAAAATATTTAATTTACCTTCAAAATAAAGCACATTAAGAAGTTACTGGAATAAAATTCAATAAGAAAACCAAAGACCAGTTATATGAATAAACAGCAGACTCGGAGTTATTGAAAACCTCTCCAATTAAATTAAGAGACTTAGAAAGGAGTTAGCATTTTAATAGAAATGCACATGTCAAACAAGATACAATAAAATCCTGAAACTCTAGCAAGATGGTTGCTATGCATTACTGTCTGCTAAGGTTTCATCACACACATGGTACATAAAGATAATGTATATATGAGAAATATATATTCATATTTAACATTGTAACTTTCTTCATAAACCCAAGCAGACATGTATCTTTTTGTTTCTTAAAAAGTATGTACAAAGTATGGCTTTTGATAATAACACTAATATTTCAAAATTATCATGTAAACATGCTAAGACCTTAATACAAAAGACAGAGGTTTCAGAGCAACTATAAAATCTTAAGATGTAAAAGAAAAATTTTCTAGGTACATAGATATGCATAATGAAGTCTCCAGATAAACAATACCAGAGGAGTAAAATTTATTGTCCTATATATTCCATAGAATACTCTCTCCCAGTTAGTTGTCCTGTAGCAGGTTTTTTCCTTATCTTTCTCTGTTTCTTCTCTTCTCAGAACAGGTTGTATTTCTCACAAAGTTTGTTCAAATCATCAGATCTTCACTTCAACAAAAAGAAGCTGTATACTTTAGAGGAAAACCAATTAAAGGTTCTCATTCTTTATTGTGCAACATTTTAGATTAGATTTTGTATGCTTAATATACATCTAAGCCTTAGTTATGACCTTTCAAGATTAGCCTGAAATCCACCATTCTTAGTTATCAATGTAAAAGACCTTTAGTTAGTCACAGAAAAGCCTTGAAAGTATATTTACATAGGTTAATTTAATACAAATTCAGCTTGTAGTTTAAGGAGAATAGTGATGGAAAACATCTTTTCATACATTTTAAGTGTCTTCACATTATTTTATAGATAAATTTTGCATTAAACTCAAGATAAAATTATTAACATCTTACTAAAATAAAATATTTTTTCTTTGTATACTACAGAACTTATAATTGAACTTTTTTCGAGACAGTGTTTCTTTTATATCCCTGGGAATACCAGAACTCTCTCTCTCTCTCCCTTTCTCTATAGGCCAAGGTGGCCTTGAACTTAGAGTTCTTCTGCCTACTTCAGCCTCCTCAGTGCTAAGAGAAAAGGCCTGTGCCACCACACACAGTGCTTTCTACATTTTAACGAGGTATTATTTGATTATATTCTAAATCTTATGAAGTCACTTCCCTAGAAGTACCCAGAAGAAAACCAATACCAACATAATATTTTACACATCTAAGTCCCTCATCCCAAATTCCTCATTGATCTAGTAACGTAGCAAGCTCTCTTAGGAAACTGAAAACAACAAATATTTACTTTCATTACAGGAATAAAGAAAAGGCCTTCTCACTGCACAATCTCATGATATCATGGAACAATTCTTCCAATATTACAAAGTGAAATCTCATAAAGAGCCCTGTACCTGAAGCCACAATTCCTTACCTTGTGTTTGGTTTTGCACACTGTGACTGCCTTTTCAGGATAACCAGGTTGAACCCAAAGGTATTCTCTGCCCCAAGGATCCATTTCTATTATATTGGCATATTCAGCCATGTTCAGTTAAATTTAAACACCAACCACACCAAAGTTAGGATTTACAAAATACCCAACAAAAACCCGGGAAGAAATGCTACAAAAACAAATTCATGCCTAACAAATAAACAAAATGTCTTTTACTTGTTGTAATTCAGCGTCTATTCATTTTCATTGTTTTGATTGGTTCTGGGTATATTCACAACCCAAGAAAATTGTATTAAATCAGGAAACAACTTGTGAGATTTAGTTCTCTCTGTCTATTACATAGATTATGAAGACTAAACTTAGATATCAATGCATAATAGAAAGCAATTTTACATGTTGTGTCATTTCACTGTGTCTCAGATTTTTTTGTATAATTGAAAAAGTATAGCTAAATCTTGTTATTTAATATTTTTCCCACTCCATTTCAATTTCTACTTTAATTCTGAGTAATAAGTCACAATGGGATCTGATTACATACATTGGCCCCATATGTATTTTTCTAAAAATTAAAAGGCAAAGTTTTATATGCTAGAAAATACACTTTTGGGAGGAGATTATACTGGAAATTAAGTTCATCCTTTTTCATTAGTTTTCTCTGAATGACTATTATTTACTAATTTGTTTTAAATTTTAAGAAGGATTGTGTGTGTTTGTTTGTGTGTGTCTGTATGTGTGTGAGTGTGCCTGTGTGTATAAAAACATACATATATATGTATATTTAATAATTCAAATCTAATAAGACCAGAGAAATTTCCTTGAATGGTGTTGATAATTTATGGACGCAGTAAATTTTTGTATATACTGTATATATAACCTTGAAAATATTTTCTGTTTATTTTTTCAAAAGCAATTTTTAAATATGTATACTAGATCAAACCTGCTAATTGCAGTTTTAGCTTTTTTCACACTAATTTTTTCTTATTAGATGTCTAGAAAGAAATACATGGATTCATGTATCGTATCTTAACTCCAACTGTATGTAGAATCAATGATATATCTTTCTTTTGCTCACCTTAAGTCATAAATTATATATTTAATTTGATCTATTTATATTAGAAACGTGTGCCACATTTTATATATGTATTCGTTGATAACTTCCTCCTGTCAACAAACATTAAGAATGAATAATTTATATACATTATTATGAAATCTAAGAACACTCAGGTTCTTCCATATTCAACTACCATAATGCAAAAATATTAAAACCATTTCCTGATTGACGCTATTAATAAAAGTATTTGATATACCATTCCTATAAACATATTTTGATATTATCTCTCAGAGTTTCTTCAAGGAGTTGTCTAATTTTTTGTAAAGGGAAATATAGTAAAATTGTTAGTATCTTTGAATCACAAATGATGTCAGTATTTTTTCATTCTATATTCCTTTAAATTGTAAAATACAGTTTTGTTTAAATAAGTCATAAAAATGGTGCATATTGGCTAAAGACTGCAAAAGAGACCAAAGAAATTTATGCCAAACTCTAATATTTGTGCCAATATCAAAAATGGGAAATGAGAGCGGGAGTCCCAATCTCGCGCTCCATGCCTCCAGCTCACTCCTCCCAAACCCCGAGGGAGAGAGAGCTCATCACCGAGACTGGTGGGCACTCCTGAGACTGCAAAGCAGAAGAGACCTCCATCACTGACCAGTCCTGCCCACATCCCTGGCCAAAGAGGAAACTGTATAAGGCCTATGGGTACCCTTGGATAAGGGAACAGGATTAGGAAATCTGCTGTGTCTGAGACACAGCCGGACCCTGAAGGGACTGACCAGATAAACAGTTCTCTGCACCCAAATCCCATGCGAGGGAGAGCTAAACCTTCAGAGAGGCAGACATGCCTGGGAAATCAGAAGAGTCTAAAATCGGCCCACATCTCTGACTCCAGAGGAAAACACCAAACGCTATCTGAAACCCTGGTGTATGGAAGCTCCCGGAAAGGGCGGCACAGATCTTTCTGATTGCTGCCGCCACGGAGAGCTCATAAGCAACACCGCACAAGCAAACATGAGCCTTGAGACCTCAGGTAAGACAAAACTTTTAGCTCCAAGTGACCTGCCTGGTGAACTCAAGACACAGGCCGACAGGAACAGTTAAGACCTGTAGATAGGAAAAACTACACGCCCGAAAGCAGAATACTCTGTCCCCATAACTGGCTGAAAGAAAACAGGAAAACAGGTATACAGCACTCCTGACACTCAGGCTTATAGGACAGTCTAGACACTGTCAGAAATAGCAGAACAAAGTAACACTAGAGATAATCTGATGGCAAGATGCAAGTAGAGGAACCCAAGCAACAGAAACCAAGACTACATGGCATCATCAGAGCCCAATTCTTCCAACAAAGCAAAGACGGAATATCCAAACACACCAGAAAAGCAAGATCTAATTTCAAAATCATATTTGATCAAGATGCTGGAGGACTTCAAGAAAGACGTGAGGAACTCCTTAAGAGAAACACAGGAAAACATTAATAAACAAGTATAAGCCTACAGAGAGGAATCACAAAAATCCCTAAAGAATTCTAGGAAAACACAATCAAACAGTTGAAGGAATTAAAAATGGAAATAGAAGCAATCAAGAAAGAACACATGGAAACAACCCTGGATATAGAAAACGAAAAGAAGAGACAAGAAGCTGTAGATATGAGCTTCACCAACAGAATACAAGAGATGGAAGTGAGAATCTCAGGAGCAGAGGATTCCATAGAAATCATTGTCTCAACTGTCAAAGATAATGTAAAGCAGAAAAAGCTACTGATCCAAAACATATAGGAAATCCAGGACTCAATGAGAAGATCAAACCTAAGGATAATAGGTATAGAAGAGAGTGAAGACTCCCAGCTCAAAGGACCAGTAAATATCTTCAACAAAATCATAGAAGAAAACTTCCCTAACCTAAAAAAAAGAGATACCCATAGACATACAAGAAGCCTACAGAACTCCAAATAGAATGGACCCGAAAAGAAACACCTCCCGTCACATAATTGTCAAAACACCAAATGCACAAAATAAAGAAAGAATATTAAAAGCAGTAAGGGAAAAAGGTCAAGTAACATATAAAGGCAGACCTATCAGAATCACACCATAGTTTTCACCAGAAACTATGAAGGCCAGAAGATCCTGGACTGATGTCATACAGACCCTAAGAGAACACAAATGCTATCCCAGGTTTCTGTATCCCACAAAACTCTCAATTAACATAGATGGAGAAACCAAGATATTCCATGACAAAACCAAATTTACACAATATCTTTCTACAAATCCAGCACTACAAAGGATAATAAATGGTAAAGCCCAACATAAGGAGGTAAGCTATACCCTACAAGAAGCAAGAAACTAATCGTCTTGGCAACAAAACAAAGAGAAGGAAAGAACACAAACATAACCTCATATACAAATATGAATATAACAGGAAGCAATAATCACTATCCCTTAATATCTCTCAACATCAATGGCCTCTACTCCCCAATAAAAAGACATAGATTAAAAAAGTGGATACACAACGAGGACCCTGCATTCTACTCCCTACAGGAAACACACCTCAGAGACAAAGACAGACACTACCTCAGAGTGAAAGGCTGGAAAAAAACTTTCCAAGCAAACGGTCAGAAGAAGCAAGCTGGAGTAGCCATTGTAATATCAAATAAAATCAATTTTCAACTAAAATTCATCAAAAAATTAAGGAAGGACACTTCATATTCATCAGAGGAAACATCCACCAAGATGAACTCTCAATCCTAAATATCTATGCCCCAAATACAAGGGCACCTACATACGTAAAAGAAACCTTACTAAATTCTCAAAACACACATTGCACATCACACAATAATAGTAGGAAATTTCATCACCCCACTCTCGTCAATGGACAGATCATGGAAACAGAAATTATACAGAGACATAGACAGACTAAGAAAAGTCATGAACAATATGGACATAACTGATATTTATAGAGCATTCTATCCTAAAGCAGAAAGATATACATTCTTCTCAGCTCCTCATGGTACTTTCTCCAAAATTACCCATATAATTGGTCAAAAAACGGGCCTCAACAGGTACAGAAAGATAGAAATAATCCCATGCATGGTATCAGACCATCACAGCCTAAACCTGGTCTTCTATAACAATAAGGTAAGAATGCCCACATATACGTGGAAGTTGAGCAATGCTCTACTCAACGATAACCTGGTCAAGGAAGAAATAAAAAAAAGAAATTAAAGACTTCTTAGAATTTTATGAAAATAACATACAACATACTCAAACTTATGGGACACAATGAAAGCTGACCTAAGAGGAAATCTCATAGCTCTGTATGCCTGCAAAAAGAAACATAAGATAGCATATGTAGCCAGCATGACAGCACACCTAAAAGTTCTAGAACAAAAAGAAGCAAATACACCCAGGAGGAGTAGAAGACAGGACATAATCAAACTCAGAGCTGAAATCTTCCAGGTTGAAACAAAAAGGACCATAGAAAGAATCAACAGAACCAAAAGTTGGTTCTTTGAGAAAATCAACAAGATAGAGAAACCCTTAGCCAGAATAACTAGAGGTCACAGAGATTGTATCCAAATTAACAAAATCAGAAATGAAAAGGGAGACATAACTACAGATTCAGAGGACATTCAAAAATCATCATACCTTACTATATAAGCCTATATTCAACAAAACTTGAAAATCTGCAGGATATGGACAATTTCCTAGAGAGATACCAGGAACCAAAATTAAATCAGGAACAGATAAACCAGTTAAACAACCCAATAACTCCTAAGGACATACCAGCCATCATTAAAGGTCTCCCAACCAAAAAGAGCCCAGGTCCAGATGAGTTTAGTGCAGAATTCTCTCAGACCTTCATAGAAGACCTCAAACCAATACTATCCAAACTATTCCACAAAATTGAAAAAGATGGAGCACTACTGAATTCCTTCTATGAAGCCACAATTACTCTTATACCTAAACCACACAATGACCCAACAAAGAAAGAGAACTTCAGACCAATTTCCCTTACGAATATCGACGCAAAAATATTCAATAAAATTCTGGCAAAACGAATCCAAGAGCACATCAAAACAATCATCCACCATGATCAAGTAGCCTTCATCCCAGTCATGCAGAGATGGTTTAATAAACCATCAATGTGATCCATTATATAAACAAAGTGAAAAAAACCACATGATCATTTCATTAGATGCTGAGAAAGCATTTGACAAAATTCAACACCTCTTCATGATAAAAGTCCTGGAAGAATAGGAATTCAAGGCCCATACCTAAACATAGTAAAAGCCATATAAAGCACACTAGTTGTTAACATTAAACTAAATGGAGAGAAACTTGGAGCAATCCCACTAAAATTAGTGAATAAACGAGGCTGCCCACTCTATCCCTACTTATTCAATATAGTTCTTGAATTTCTAGCCAGAACAATCAGACAACAAAAGGAAATCAAGGGGATACAGATTGGTAAAGTAGAAGTCAAAATATCACTATTTGCAGACGATATGATAGTATATTTAATTGATCCCAAAAGTTCCACCAGAGAACTACTAAAGCTAATAAACAACTTCAGTAAAGTGCCTGGGTATAAAATTAAGTCAAATAAATCAGTAGCCTTCCTCTACATAAAAGAGAAACAAACCGAGAAAGAAATTAGGGAAACCACACCCTTCATAATAGACCCAAACAATATAATTTAACTCAGTGTGATTTAACCAAGCAAGTAAAAGATCTGTACAATAAGAACTTCAAGACTCTGAAGAAAGAAATTGAAGAAGACCTCGGAAGATGGAAAGATCTCCCATGCTCATGGAATGGCAGGATTAATATAGTAATAATGGCAAATGTAAAGTCCCCTCTCAAGGAATGTTCAATTAGAAAATGAAATACAATATTCACTCAATTAAAGGTCTGTAGGGTAAATACAGGTCTTTGGGAAACAGAGAAAACCTAGCAAATTGAACTGTATGTCACAGGAATGAACCTGGTAATAGAATTGTGGTCCAGAAGAATCTCCTCCATTCTATGTTCGTAGATGTTTTCTACTCATGCCAAGCCCCTGAATAACTTTCTCCATTCAGACCATGTAAACACTAATACAGGAAAGAGAACTCTCTAGGCTTATAGAGATTTAGTAAGTAAAGGTTTCCACTGTGTCCCAGGAGACACACCTGCAAATCGCATCCTTGAATCTATTCAATGTAAGGAAAGCTGTTCAGCAGGTAGCCATGGCAGTTCTCAGTTACATCATCATTAGGACCTCCCTGAAAAATCTGTTGTATCGTGGAGAAGCCTAGCTTCTTCTGTGACGTCATGAGTGTTGCTGTGACAGCAACTGACTCTCAGATATTCCTTCAGTACCTATAGGGGTTACTAATTGACCGCTAATTCAGAGTAAAGAGCCATTTGGGAGGGAGGAAAAGAGGATGAAGAAATCAGAGATGGGGAGAAGGAAGCTGGCCTTCTGTCTTGGTATAAAAAAAGGAAGAAATTCTTTGATTATGGGAAATCTCACTGAGTCCTTGGTAGGAATTGAATAAATACACTGAAAACACAGACTTGACCTTAGCCCTCCACATATGAGATTCAGGTGCTGGGAGCCTCTCAGAGGCATCTGGCCTTCCTGCATCTTATGGTTCCTGGAAGTCAGAGAGTTTATATCATTATTTTTTTTATTCCAACAGCCAGGTGTTGGGAAAGGCACCATTGTTTCAGGAGAGTTCATGGCTTTTATTCTTTTTGCCCAATATACAAAGGTCCAAAGGAAGAAAGGAAGACAGGTATTGTGTCTTCAGCTCAGGGTAAACTCCTTGATGCTTTAGATTCCTATAGTGCAGTGTGTGTCTGACATTTATATATGGGAGAAAGAAATGTTTCTAGTTGAGACTTCACCATCTCATCTTTCCACTAGTATTACTCTGACTGCCATTCCCTGACAGTGACTCTCTAGATTTCATAGTCAATAGGAGTGATTAGATGGCAGTTTTTTTCTTATTTCTTTCATTTTTTTTTATTTTACCAAACATTATTACTTTTGTGATTGGATATTTCTATATTTATATATCTAATATTTTTTCTTTCTCAATTTCCTGCACAAAAGTTCCCTAACCGGTCCCCCTCCCCTTCTTCTATAAACCCCCTTGCTGCCCTTTGACATTCCCTTGAACAGGGTGTCAAACCAAGGGAAGACCAAGGACTTCTCTTTCCATTGGTGTCCACCAAAGCCATCTTCTGCTACATAACCAGTTTGAGCCATAGTTCTCTCCATGTACACTCTTTAAATATGAATTAATTACCAGAAAGCTCTGGTTCGTTGGCATTGTTTTTTTATGAGGTTGAAAGTTCCTCAAGCACACGTAATCCTATCTCAAAAATTTACCAACAAGAGACCCATTTCAAGTTTACTGGTTTGTCAGTAGCTTTCATTTCTGTATTTGATATGCTCCAGCTGTGTCTCTCAGGAGAGATCTATATCCAGTTCCTGGCATCAGGCCCTTCTAAGCTTCATCAATCTTATCTAGTTTTGGTGGCTGACTATATATATGTATGCATATATATACATATATATTATATATATACACATATATAAAAGTATATATATATATATATATATATATATATATATATATATATATATATATATATATACACACTTTTGGTGGCTCTTTCAGGTAGGAGGTTAGGTGGAATTTTAACATGGATTCTGCGCAAAGAGGTCAAAAATGTAGAATCCAAGTATGACAATACAAAATAGACCCCATCCTGTTCTTATGAAACTATTGAAGTTGAGTTTTCCCTTGACTTCAAGCCATTCCTCTCCCTGCCTATCTTCCTGAATCTTATGTTTGGCCTAAAGAAAGAATCATGGTAAAACATCCAAAACACCCAAGTGTGGCCCTGGAGAACAGGAAGGTAGATATTATAGAACTGATATCTAATGGGACTACAAAACCATATTCAATAGTCCATGTTGTCTTTTGCTTTACAGATGTCTCTTAATTTTTGGATGAAATATGCATTTCAGAGTTTATCATTTGAAGTAGGTACACAATATTTTCACTGTTCTGTTCACTCCATAGCTGTGCCCCCTTTGTGGTCAAAATCGTTGCAAAAAATTGAACTGGAAAACAGAATTTTTGAATACACATTCAGGAATATAAATAATGTCCCATATAAAGGAATGTACAATAAGAAAATGTAATAAAATATTCACTCAATTAAACGTCTGTATTGAAAACACTAACCTTTGGGATACAGTGAAAACCTAAGAAATTGAATCACATGTCACAGGAATGGTCCATTGAATAAAATTATTATCTAGAAGAATCTCCTCCACTCCACGTTCCTAGAACATTTCTACCCATGCAAAGCCCCTGACTAACATTCTCCATTCAGAGCATGTAACCACTAATGAAGCAAATTAAGTCTCTAGCTTTAGAGAGATTTAATACATAAAGTTTTCCACTGTGTCACAGGAGACACTACTGGAAAAGGAATCCTTGAATCTGGTCAATGTAAGGAAAGCTGTTCAGCAGGTAGGCCATGGCAGTTCCCAGTAGCATCATAATTAGTCCCTCCCTGAAAAATCTCTTGCATCCTGGAGAGCCCTAGCTTCTATTGTGATGTCACAAGTGTTGTCGTGTCTTCAACTGCACCTCCGATATTCTACTCCGATATTAGTAAACCTCCGGTTTACTAATTAGCCTTCTATTCAGAGTAAACAGCCATTTGGGAGGGAGAACAATGAGGATGAAGATATCAGAGATGGGGAGAAGAAAGCTGGCCTTCTGCCTTGCTTTAAAGAAAGGAAGAAATATGTGGTCCTTGGGTAACTCAATGATTCCTTGGTAGGGGTTGAGTGGGATCAATGAAGAGATAGCCTTGATCTGAGACTTCCACATACGGGAATTGGGAGCTGTCATACTCTTAGAAGCATCTGTCCTTCCCTTGTTTTAATGGTTCCTGAAAGCCAGAGAGCTTGAATCTTTAATTTCTTTATTCCAAAAACCAGGGGTTGGGATGGGCACAGTTGTTTTACTGAGAGCTCACAGCTTTTATTATTTTCCCCTGAAGAAAAAGGTGCTAAGGAAGAAGGCAAAGACAAGTACAGTGTCCGCAGCTCAGTGTAAACTCCTCCATGCTTTGGATTCCTTTAGTGCAGTTTGTGTCTGACACTGACATCTGGGAGAGAGAAGTGCTTCTAGTTGAGACTTCATCCATCATCTCAGTCTTTCCACTAGTAGTACACTGATTACCATTCCCTGACAGTGACCCTTTAGATTTCTGAGTCAATATGTGTAATTAACTGGCAGATTTCATTTCTTTAATTTCTTTATTTTTTTTAATTTTTAGCAAATTTTATTGCTTTTTTAAACGTATATTTCTATATTTGCATTTCAAATTTTATTTTCTTTCCCACTTTCCTGTCCATAAGAGCCCTAACTGGTACCCTACCCTTCTTCTATAACCTCCCTTAGTGCACCTTGATATTCCCCTGAACTGAGAGTTAAACCTAGGTTGGACCAGGAACTTCTGCTTCCATAGGTTTGCAGCAAGGGCATCCTCTGCTACATATGCATTTGGAGACATAGGTCTGTCCATGTACAGTCTTTGAATATTGGTCTAGTAACATAAAGCTCTGTTTCATTGGCATTGTTGTTCTTACAGGGTTGATAGCCCCTTCAAATCTTGTACTCCTTTCTCAAAATCTACCAGCAAGAGATCCTTTTTCAGTGCACTGGTCTTCCACAAGCATTCACTTCTGTATTTCAATGGATTCTAGCTGGGCCTCTCAGGAAAGATCTATCTATATCTCGTTCCTGGAAGCATGCACTTCTTAGCTTCTTCAAACTTATCTGGTTTTCGTTATATATCTTATGTATATTTAACATGTGGATGTAATGCTCAGAAGAGGATTCCTTCAGATTCTGCTCTAAATTCATAGATATTTTTGTTCCCCCTTTTAAAAAATGTGAAGCATTCATATTTTGGGTGTCCTTCTTGGGCTTCCAATGGTCTGTAGTCTGCAACTTCGGTAATTTGAGCTTTTTTGGCAATGTCTATTTTCAGTGATTTCATAGCATATATGTTTTTCTGTGGTTGTGTTATCTCAGTTAGTATTATATTTTCTAGTTCAATCCATTTGTCTATGAATTTCTTGAAATCATTGCTTTTGATAGCCAAATAGAACACCATTGTGTAGATGTACTACATTTTCTGTATCCATTCCTCTGATGAGTGCCATTAGGGGTCCTTCTAGCTCCTGGTATCATGAATAAGGCTGCTATGAAGATAGTTGAGCATGTGTCTTTTTTGCATGTTGGAGCATCCTTTGGTTATATGTCCAGGACAGGTATATCTGGGTCCTCAGGTAGTGCAATTTCCAATTTTCTGAGGAATCTCCCGACTCATTTCCAGAATGGTTGAGCCAGTTTGTAATCCCACCAATGAAGAAGGATCATTCCTCTTCTTTGACACTTTATCAACATCTGCTTTCTCCTGAGTTTTTTTTCAGACATTCTTACATGTGTGAAGTGGAATCTCAGGGTTGTTTTCATTTACATTTCATTGATGACTAAGTATGTTGAACATTTCTTTAGATGCTTCTCAGATATTTGATTTTCCTCAGTTGAGAAATCTTTGTTTAGTTCTGGAACATTATTTTAATAGGATTATTTGTCTCTCTGAAGTCTAACTTTTGAGTTCTTTGTATGTATTGATTTTAGCCCTCTATTAGATGGTGGATTGGTATAGACCTTTTCCAAATCTGTTCCTTGCAGTTTTGCCTTAACGGTGTTCTTTGGGAGGCAGTTTCCTACTACAGTGAAGAACTCTCAGGATTTGCTCCCTCCTGACTTCCCTACTTGTTCTGAACAGTAACTTGGGAAACTAAACCACGATGTTATACCCCTACAGGCATGCCTACCTATAGACGTGGGTCTAGAAAGACCTGTCACTGATTCTGGGCATCTGTGAAGGAAATGTCGGCTGGTGGAATTTGCAGTTTTCTTCCTGGCTTCTGTAACTACAGACTGTGGTGTTCTGAAGCCAAGATACACCATGTGCAGCTGTGAATAGGCCTGAAAATGCTGACTCCTTGGATTTCTGAAGCATTTCTAAGGGATCCAGAGGAAATCAGCAACCCCTGCTCAACAGAACTTTGGGAAAACTGACACTTTTGCTTCATCTCTATATGAAGCTAGGTCAAAAGATCACCTGTCAGGTATGTTCTTGAATATCCTTTAGTATGCTAGCATTGGAGTGCAATGAAATACTATGCAGGAGAGGTGTGGGAAACACAGAACTCTTCCATTAGAGATCAGAGAGATGAGCTGTATTCACATTCAATTGACTGTGTATGTTCCTGGTCTTTGGCTTTGATCATGCAGATCTATTGTCTCATATTTTATTGTTCATGTGGCCAATTTGTGGGGAAAGTACGATTCACAATTCTTTCCCATTTTACCATCCTCAATTCTACGGTAATAGATTTTAGTGAAATCCTTGACATCTTATATTGTAGGCCAACTGAACTGACTTTTCTTCCATAAACTCTTCTCCATTATCCCTACACCGTATGTGTGTGTGTGTGTGTGTGTGTGTGTGTGTGTGTGTGTGTGTGTATGTTTCTGTTTGTGTGTTTAATGGTTAGTTTGTATGCAAGTTTACAGAAACCTTGTCACTGAAAGGAGTCTACGTAAGAAATCTATAAACTGTGGATGGGCAGCATCCCAATGTTCTCCCACAACATGACCTTCTAGAAAGAGTAGCATAATCTGCAATAAAATAATACACTTGAAAGTAAAACTTGGACGAAATGCCCTGGCATGACTACATTATCACTGTTAATGGTGACATTTTCCTGTTGGCTTCTGTGGCCAGACATGAAAGCTCTGAATCAAAGTTGCATCCTGATGATCTGTCAATAAGTTGAAGGAGGCTATCAAATTGGTCACATGAAGCACATGAAAGGCGTGACAAGAGAGTATCAGGCCATTGTGACACTGCCCTCCCAATAGAAACATGGAAATGTTGACAGTCACAGAGTGGGGTCTCATGTCTGAACTTTGACACCCAGCAAGGGGAAGTGTAACCTTTCAGTTAGCTTCCTGATTACCATCCACAAGCCAAGGGTAGGCTCAGATGAAGCACCGTTGAAGATAGCTGCTATTACTTGTGAGCTACTTTTCAGGCTAAGAGGAAGACCATTCTTCCTCTTGTGACATGGAAGAACATAATGATGAGAGCCAAAAGAGGGGACAAATCTGTCCTTTTTTTCTGGACCACCATCACTACATTTACCAGGCTAAGGATTTGCTCATGGAAGTCTACTGTCTCACATTGGTATGAAGTCTCAATAGTACAATTGGCTCCAGGATTCTTTCTTACTTAGTGGGATTTACAGACAGTCATTTATACCTTGTCTTCTAGATACACAAATTATTTTCTGGCTTCATATACACAAGGCATAGTATTCTTTCACTCTCTCTCTCTCTGTGTTTGTGTCTTTCTCTGTCTCTCTGTCTCATCTCTCTTTCTCCTTCTGTCAGCCTCTCTTTCTTATTTTCATCTTTCCCAAAATGGTCTTTACTAATGATAACATATTTCATGTCAGTTTATGCATTTGATTCTCTCATAAACCCCAGTGTGATCTGAACTTGCTGGCTACTGGAAAACCACAATTAAAAATGGAATTGATGTCCAAATCTACTAGACTAGGACTTTAACAACTGAGAAGAGGTAGAATATTCAACAACTAACAACAAGCCTAGGGGCCAAGGATCATATATGGAAGGAAAATTTTCAGAGATAAAAGAAATACATGCCAGGCTGACCATGTACTGGCTTCTCATTACAAGGACTGCAAGCATCAGGAGAAAGGTAACATGGGGCTTTAATAAGAATGCATAGTGTAATAATACCTAGTCTCTTCCCTTATGTTACCCTTCCCTGTCTGTATTTTCCTAATGGATGTTGTACATTAATGTAATAGTGACTGCCTTTCAGGAGTATAGAAGTTGTCACATGTGGCACCCAAATGAAGAATTTGACTTTTCTTCCCTGGCTGGAGCTCCTTACCAATGATCTAAAACATCTTTTTCCCTATGACTGCTGCTTTGTTTTCTGTATGTGAGTGTGTGTGTGTGTGTGTGTGTGTGTGTGTGTGTGTGTGTGTGTGTGTGTGTGTGTGTATGTGTTTGGGTGTGTGTGTGTGATTGTATGCCTGTCTGTCTGTCTTTCTTTTTCTCTGTCCGTCTGTTTCTTCCACATGATACCTCTCTATATTTCTGTTTCACTTCTTTTTTTTTTTGGACCTGGGGACCGAACCCAGGGCCTTGTGCTTGCTAGGCAAGTCCTCTACCACTGAGCTAAATCCCCAACCCCTCAGTTTCACTACTTAATTGCTTTTTCCAAGATTGACCCATCATGCTTTCTCTGAGTGTTGGCTTTTGATGACTCAAATTACACCTGTGTTAATCAGTTCACCTCTAGCAAGAACTGTGTAGCACTGATCACATCACAACTAGCCTCATGGGTAAAATAAGTAGTTTTCGAGGCTCTGGGGGAAGTTTCTATCAGAATTTAAAAGTTTTCTGTATTTTTTACTCCCCTATCCAAACTGTAGTAGTCTGTGGATCTTCCCCCAAGTCTTTGGTTAATTGTATTTATCTATGTTCCTGGCATACTGGGAAGACATCATCCCAACCCTCCAGTATTACTTACCAGGGGGAAGAGTGAAGAATTTGGAGAAATTGGTCATTTAGCTACAGAAGATGTCCCCTGAGATGGATTAAATGTGTCGAATCAACGCATCACTGACAAGCATTCTGAACTATGTTCTCAGTTTAGTTTCTTCATTGAAATTTTGCTTGTGATCCCTACGGTGGGAAGGCCATTTCTGGGCTGTGTTTGAAAATTGAGTCTTCACTATTCATGAGTGAAGGTGGTAAAAATTACAATAAAACAGTGGTATCTCTGGGTTAGAAGGGATAGTGATAAAAAGTCTTTACTTGTGTCTCAGGCAAAGATCCTTGAAAGGGAAACTTGGCTTGTTTATTTTGATAAGATCTAGTTAATGGGTAGTTATGTGCTGTTGAAGGGGAACTTCTAGTTACTCTAATGTATGGTGGAATTTCCATGGTATTCTCTGTGATGTCACTAGTGTTATGGAAACAGAAACTGCCTTTGTGGCATTTCGTTAGTACTGATTGGTTTACCCACGCAAATGTTTTTCAGGATGATCAAGCTATTTACAGTGAAAACAGAGAGATTGGAGAGACAAAAGAGAGAGGAAGGAGAAATTGAGATACTTTCTTGTTATTGAAGTGAAAACATAAATTATCTGGTGGACAAGGGCAAGGGAGAGCAGTGGGCTGGTTCTGAGGAGCTTCCTAGAGGAGGTGGTCTTGGCTCAGGCCTTCTAGGAGTAGGACTTATGACCTGAAGGCTCTGGATTCCTAAAGAAGAGACCAAGATTCAGGAATATCTGATGAATTTTTGGCAGAGAGCCAGGAATAGTCAATCATGCATCAGATCTACTATGCGTTCCTTAATTTCATTCTGAATGAGGAAGAATACCAAGAAGAACCACAGGGATAAAAGCTTTGACTCTCAGGGTAGAGTATTGAATTTTATCTTCAGTGGATTCCTGGACATGCCATTGGAATTTTATGACAAGAATGGAGACAGGGCTACTCCCCTGGACTTGGATCAAGGTCTCTGACTCTTTGTCTTGAACATACATGATTAAGTCTTGGTGGTTCTAAGCACTATGGGCTCCAGGACTTACCTACATCCCATGATATATGAACTGAAAATGTCTTCCATTTCTTCATGTCCTGGCCAGATTTTTTTGGTAAGGGCCAGGGGGACTGCAGCAGGGAGTGAGGCATATGTCTAGTGATCATGGTTGGGAGACAGAAAATAGCTAATAGGTCCAGCTTGAACAGAGCTTTCTTCCTAGTTCAGTGCTTGCAAGTGTCTGTAGATTTCCCCTTTCATCATGCTTCTTTGGAGACTAGCATTTTCTCTCCTGTCTAGGCCATTACTATGCATATTCCCTTGTGTTTATCTACAGGTTCTGCTGGGAAGGCATCATCCCAACCTTTCACCATCAGTTAGCAAGTACAACAGATTAAGAAGTTGGAGAAATTGAGTAATGAGCTCCAGAAGATGACCTGTGAGTTGGGTAATCTCCCAGGAAGGCTGACCCATTGGACCAGCAGCATTTGGACAAAAGATAGCCATTATGCCCACTTCTTTGTCGACTCTCCTGAGCCCTCGATGTTAACTTCAGTTTTAACTGTGTTAACCACAGGAAAATGCAACTTTAATGTCCTCATGTACAAACTAATTTACTTATGTGCCTCTCAGAGGCAGGACATGAAGAAAGGACAGGAGTGAGATAAGAAGCTATTTAACTTCTCAGAAAAGCGGAAGCTGTGTTTTGAATAACAGTCTTGGGATATGGCAAGTAATGTGTTAGCTCTCATCATGGATTTAAATAGACAGAGAATGCATTTTCTGTTCTCAGAGGATTACAAAAATCTGGTCAGAAGCAAAGTAACTTAAACTTAGATAAGTAAACTTTTATTTTTTTTAAAGATTTATTTTATTTGATTTGAATGATTATTCTGTAACTGTCAGAAACAACAGAAGTGGGTGTCAGATGCATTAAACATGGTTGTATGCCACGATGTTTTTCTTGGGAATTAAACTCATGACCTATAAAAAGCAGTCAGTGGTCTTAAATGCTGAATCATCTTACCAGCCTAAATTACTTTTGATGGTGATGGTGACTGTATTGATGATGATGATGATGATGATGATGGTGATGATGTTTATTATTATTATTATTATTATTATTATTATTATTATTATTATACTGCAACTCTAAATGGATCAAGACTTTTCTTCCTCCTATGCTCTTCCCCCTCTCCTGTCTCAAGAAGTACTTACAATAAGGAAGACAAATCAGAGATGCCCATCCTCCCCAGCACAAAAGAAAGAAAAGATTTACTTTGTCCTGGTTATGGAGATTTTCTTGTTGACTGGGGTCATAGCTTCAGACCTGAATCCAGGTAGACTATGGAAATGGTAGCTCCTTATGGAGGGATCTGCTTGTCTTGGAGTAACTGGGAAATAGTGAGCAAGCATAAGGTGTTGGTCCACCACCTTATCCCTTTCTGAGAATAAAGTCTCCTGGGAACGGGTAAGCAGGGTAAGCAGGCATAGCTAACAAGTCAAACCAGGTGGGTAAACATTTGTCCATTAGGTATACAGGGTGAGCATTTCATTGACTAAGCTATATGTATCTCCTATCGACTATGTTCTAATCCCATGCAAGGAAATTTTTGTTTATTTTGTCTATCCTGTGGCCTAGAAAGTGTTTTTCACATTCTGTATGCATTTTCTTCACTGATATGAACCTTGTGAGAAAGGAGGGATCCGAGGAAAACCACAGACAACAACATTCTATATTCTAGAAGATCAAGGCTTTGTCATAAAAAAAAAAAATCCTTGTATCTATGAATTCGGCAGTGAGGTAACATGCAACCAACCTCTCGTCATGCAGCTGATAACTGGTACACAGGCCTGTTGTCTAACTATTCCATGAGGGAAAGAAAAGCATCAAAAATTAGCATGAGATTAAAAAAAACTTAAAAGTGAGTCACAACTCTGATACCCAGCAGTAACTGGTCCCAATGAGGGTCACAAATAACATGAAGGGTATTATCTTGAGCAAGGTTTACTCTGCTGGAATTCTCAGATATTCATATGTGTTGAAAATCTGTCACAGAAGACTGTATTGATATCATACTCTAGTCTGGAAAGACCATACTCAAAAGTATATTTTTCCTTCTACAGTACAGTGTTGTGACTACTTCATGTCACACATTTGTATGTGAGGCTGAAATTAATGTTGTACATAAAAGAGAGCATTCCCTCAATTATTGTCTAAATAATTTTTGTCAATTTCGAAAATGGCTGAGAATTCATCTATTCCACCCCTGAACTGAAGTAACTGTTCTTCTGACTGTATACGTATAGGACATCTGAGTATTTGTTGATATTTTTAGTCATTGACATCACCCCATGTATCTGTTTGAGCCCGAATAAGCATGCATAGTCATATTTTAGCTAAGGGAATCATGTAGTTTCCAAAACATTACAGGATATGTGTGCTGTAAATATTTTTACAGGTGAAGGAAGGTGCATATAAGTGTGTATATCAAACGTTGAAGATATTACACCATCCATAGATGAAAATATTTTCATATACACAGGTGAAGGAACGTGTATCAAAGCAGTATGTCAAAGGTTGTAGATATTACACCATCCATAGAAGAAAATATATCATGAAGAATGGTGTAGGGCTACACAGATTGATCTAAGTATCCCCAAACAATTCTAATCCAGGAGGGACAAGAAATTACTTCACATGGAAACTTAAAATAATCTGATGCCATTGTTTGTAAACTATTAATAGATAATGAAAGACCATGTAAAAAGCTCATTCATAAGTACAAGATGTTATTCATAATGTAAACAGAGGCAGTTTGCAACCTACATTTAGCACAAAGATATTGATTCCCCACTTTACAGATTATCGGGACCATTGATTATTAAGAAAACTATATTAGAACTCACTTGCATATCATAAGACTGTATAATGAGGTAGACACAGCAAACATGACATTGGGGAATCATAGCCTGAATTGGCCAAGAACAGAGGGGATGCATTTAGCTGATGATTTCTGGCCATGAAACTCAAATGTCCAAAATACCAGCTGGATTTCCATTTACAGAAAAATAAATAATTAGTTTTAGGACAAATTTGAATCTAAAGTCTCCAAAAATTATTTATCCTTGATATCCGAATCCCTATAGAGATTGTAGGATATTATGAGTTTATTCTGTGACGCAGAGGTATAAGTAAATGGTGCAATTTGAAATGATTAGACACGTTAAAGATGCATGCAAAACAAAGGAGGCCATGGTATCTTTGAAGAAGTGTGCTTCTCCAACATGTAGCAGGAGTTACCATGGAGTGACCTAGACAAACATACACACACACACACACACACACACACACACACACACACACACACACTTCCTACAAATAAGTGACTTGCTCTGTGCTGTTGTGGCATGCTGGATTGATCCAAGTTATGAGGTGTATACTCCACAAGTAAGTCAAACCCAATGTCAATGAGAGAATTCAGAATTCCTCCTCCTGAATTTGCTCAGCTCCCATGATTTTAGGATTGAACCAGGTCATTACTACTCATAACTCTGTAGGGTCAGTAATAGCTTTGAGAATTCTTCAAGTTGAAAAACCTAAGAAACCATACTGGGAACAGCTTAATACAAAAAGGAGAAACTTGTGCTTGGGTAAATCCAGTACTGAAGACTGAGCAGCTGGTTCAAAGCCAAGGAGAAACATTGTATCTAAATAAGGGCTTCCTGATGCAGAACCTGTTACTAAAATAATGAAAGTTAAGGGCTTCAGGAAATATGCATTAGGAAGACTTTGAATGGTAGAAATTATACTCTATTAATTTAGTGGTACACATTGAGAGGACAAATTTTTAAAATCTTTATCTCTTTGGGAGTGAAAATATTTGCGCTGAGTAAATGCTGTAGCCCAGGTAGGAAAGGGAAGTGAGTTTCCATTCATACATTGGAATTTCCTTCATACTGAACATGAACATGAGAGGGTTTCAAGGAAGTGTTGAAGCACATCAAAAACTGCTGGGCATACAGGATGTGTCTCAGAGGGTTAATTCATTCTTGTTATGAGGGATTTTAAAGTTTATTATTTGAAATCAGTCAAGAGAAATTCAAAATCTAGAAACCAAATTCTGTACATGTATCATAACAGCCTTGGAAGTCCTTGACCTGTAAAGTTCCCAAAGAGGCATAGCTAGATTTATCTTTAAAAATCTATTACAATTGGTGAGTGACTGTCTTCCCGCTATGCTTCCAAGGCCAGCCAGAGGGTACGACTATGGTGCTAAATCTTCAACAAGAGAATGCTGCTTAGCTTAATTACTGTGTTTTATTTTTGGTTTGAGTTTTGTTTTCTTCAGGTATTAACATTGCTTGGTTTGGTTGGAAGTTTTGTTATTCATTCTTTTAATTTTTGTTTGTCTGGTGGATTTTCAGTTCGGTTAAGGTAACGCACTTTATATTATGATTGTATCATTTTAGCGCTTTTTGAAAAAAAGTTAATATATATTTTTCAGAATAAATTGTGTTTTTCAACTCTTCAGAAACTTGTTTTTTTATGTGTGGTGTAGCCATCCTGTAATCCGACAAACCATATGCGGAGGTAGGTCACTGAAAAATTCAGGGGCCTTGGGATGGATAATTTGTTCACAACAAGCCAGAGGTAAACAAGTGGATTGGACTTTTGATGTTGCTAATATGGCCCACTGTGGATACCAATTTCATGATGGAAAAGGTATCCCTGATGCATCCTTGTGGTCATATATTTAGATTCTCCTAAATTATAGTACTCTAGGGGTGATCATATAGAATTAGTGATAGACTCAATAGCTTTGCTCTAATGATTCTCTGAAAATGAAACCATTCAACAGTGGAGTAAAAATAGAGATCAGGAAAACCAGACCTATATGTCTCTGGTTTCATGAAATATAGTCACAGTGGGAACCATTTTGTAGAGATAATGAATTCCATGTTTCTAAAAACCTTTTTTATACTTAGTTTTTATGTTTTTGGACTTGAATAGATATTTGGTTCCTATTTTGAATAGTTGTTTGGGTCAGTTTTTATTTTTTATTTATTTTTTTAAATCTTTATTTACTTGAGTATTTCTTATTTACCTTCCTGATTATTATTCCCCTTCCTAGTTTCTGGACCAACATCGCCCTAACACCTCCCTCTCCCCTTCAATATGGGAATCCCCTCCTCAACCTCCCCCGATTAACACACTTACTCCAACAATCGTGTTCACTGGGGGTTCAGTCTTGGCAGGACCAAGGGCTTCCCCTTCCACTGGGGCTCTTACTACCTATTCATTGCTACCTATGAGGTTGGAGCCAAGGGTCAGTCCATGTATAGTCTTTGGATAGTGGCTTAGTCCCTGGAAGCTATGGTTGCTTGGCTTTGTTGTTCATATGGGGTCTCAAGCTCCTTCAAGCTCTTCCAGTCCTTTCTCTAATTCTTTCAACAGGGTTTCTGTTCTCAGTTCAGTTGTTTCTTGCTGCCATTGGCCTATATATTTGCTGTATTCTGGGTGTGTCTTTAAGGAGAGATCTACATCCGATTCCTGTCAGCCTGCAGTTCTTTGCTTCATCAATCTTGTCTAATTGGTTAGCTGTATATGTATGGGCCACATATGGGGCACATTCTGAATGAGTGTTATGTCTGACTCTGTTCTAAACTTTGCCTCCCTATTTCCTTCCAAGGGTATTCTTTTCCCCTTTTAAAGAAGGAGTGAAGCATTCGCGTTTAAGATCTGTATGGTAAGAATTTCAAACGTCTGAAGAAAGAAATTGAAGAAGACCTCAGAAGGTGGAAAGATCTCTCATGCTCATGGATTGGCAGGATTAATATATTAAAAATGGCCATTTTACCAAATGTGATCTGCAGATACAATGCAATCCCCATCAAAATCCCCAATCCAATTCTTCAAAGAGTTAGACAGAACAATTTCCAAATTAATCTGGAATAACGCAAAACCCAGGATAGCTAAAACTATCCTCAAAAATAAAGTGACTTCTGGGGGAAACACTATCCCTGAACTCAAGCAGTGTTACAGATCAATAGTGATAAAACTGCTTGGTAATGGTACAGAGACAGACAGACAGACCAGGTGAATAGAATTGAAGACCCAGAAATGAAACCCCACACCTATGGTCACGTGATTATTTACAAAGGATCCAAACCATCTAATGCAATAAAGAGCATTTTCATCAAATGGTGCTGGTTCAATGGGATTTCTGCATGTAGAAGAGTGTAGATCAATCCATGCTTATCACCATATACAATGCCTAAGTCCAAGGAGATCAAGGACATCCACATCAAACCAGATGCACTCAAACTAATAGAAGACAAAGTGGGGAAGCATGTCGAACACATGGGCAATGGAGAAAATTTTCTGAACAAAACACCAATGGCTTATGCTCTAAGATCAAGAATGGACAAAGGGGATATCATAAAACTGCAAAGCTTATGGAAGGCAAAGGACACTGTTATTGTTTCTTCTTTACATAAGTGTTTTGACTGCTTTAAGTGATATGCACCGTATACATGCATTTCCCACCTACCCAGTTGGGTGAGAGAATTCCACATGGAAATTGGTTACCCTTTTGGTTCTATGCTCAGCAAATGCTCAAAATGCAGAGCTATCTTTCCAGGCCATGTGCATGACTTTTATCCTTTCTTTTGTTCTGTATTAGTTGAACTGGATCAAACTCAACCAAAGAGAAGTTTTGTGAGACCTACAGGAATACATATTTGGTATAGACATGGTCATTGTCTAAACTGCCAGTCATCCATGTAGGTTACATGATGCACTCTTGCACTTATATTACTATGCATTGACAGATTAATATTTCTATTTTTATTCTGTTGCCAAGAACTATAGAAAATTAGAAGGACTGTATCAAATCATCATATGAAAATCATGCTAACGGAATGTGGGTATTGGAAGTTTGTAACTGATCTGAACCTCTTACTAGACACAAACTGCTCTAAAAGGTCTTCTCTAGATTCCTGGTGCAGAAACCCATTCTGTTTCCTAACAGAACGTAAAGGATGATTCTCTCTCTACAGAGAAAAGTGATTTGTCACAATGATCACAGGCTATGGACTACATAATTTAACAATGGCTGGCTTTTTGGAAAGTCCCAGAATCCATTAGTTTATTGATCCAAAAGGCTAGATATCTCATCTTGTCATTAGTATATGGATAAATCTTCAGAATCCAGGTTCTAATCTCTGTGAGGGTTTGGTAGCAATGTGAGTGCAAGCAGGAAAAAGGAAAAGTTTCTTTCTTCCATGTTTTCTATGGACTTCAAGTTGAATGCATTGTTTAGAGTACATTGGGATTGCGATTCTCAAACAGACCAGTATGTTCAACTGAACTTTCTTTTCTGGGAAGCTGTAGCCTGTCAGCATGGCTCACGTGTATGTGAACTGCAAGATCCAGTCTGGGAAGGCGGTCCTATTCATTGATCACACCTGTACCTTTTGCAGAAATATGCAAGAAATTCTCAATCAACTCCTTGCAAATCTGGTATTCCGGGATTTGTAGACATCACAGCCACTAACAACACCAATGTCATTCAACATTACTTACAACAGCTCAGTGGAGTGAGAACAGTTCCTTGGGACTTCATAGGTAAAGAAAGACTGCAAAGGCAGACACAGTGATCTGATCTCCCTCCAACAGAATGGGGAGCTTATGACGTGTCTGAAGCAGATTGGAGATCTGCTCTGAAAAAAAAGGGGTGGCAGTAAAATCCCATGCTGACAGCATACTTTGAATCATGCTGAGGCCAATGCACCTGAGAGATGATGTGCATCATGGAGGATTTCAGTATTTTCTTATGATTGAGATTTTCAATAAATTGGTTTTATTCTATTCCTCAGTGCTTAAATATGATGCTGTTTCCCTTGAAACTATAGGGTAGGGAAGCTTAACAGATCACACAGGATTGACTATCCATTCTTCATGTGCTGATATGTCTCTACCTCTAAGCCCATAGTTAACAATCCAGTGAATCTAAACCTCCAGTGAATAAGTTACTGATTTTCTACCATGGAAATCTGCTGAGGTTATTTTGCAGAAGTCTACTTCCTAAAGATTATTAAAGCACTGAATATTGTGAAGTTGTTTACGATCTACACACTGGCCTTTCCCTCTCTCATACATGTACATCTGCATTTACAGCTCTCAGCCAGTGTTCTCAACCTTTCCCTACCACAACCCACAGAAGTCCACACTTGTATGAGGATGTTGTCTGAAAAAAGATGAAGAGCTTTAGCAGAGTTGTTCCTCACTGTAGCAATATTAACAAAGACAACAGATCATATGATGAATTGAGCTCTGTTTACAAACTGGTTAATTGCCAAGAAAATCCCAAACAGTTGTGAGTTGATTCTAGTCCGAGTACCAGAAAAGTCAAATATGAAATGCAAAATCTCAGAGCTCTCATTCAAACACTGTCTATGGAAGAATTTGCTTACAGAACACTATCCAAAAATATGTGTTCCATTCACACTTTTACATTTAGCTTTGATGTCTTGCAATGACGTTTATTAATCATGGAACTGCAGGTCTCTGGTCTCCAGTGAGATGATTCATTCCTAAAAAAGTTGTATCTGCAGATGACTAAAAAATAAAAATAAAGAATAGATCTTGATTAAAGTTCTGGGTTAAAGATGCAACATCCTACCACAAAGATCATATTAGAAGTAGATTTGAGATATATATATATATATATATATATATATATATATATATATATATATATATATATATGCACGTGTGTGTGTTAAGTGAGACTTGTATGTCTGGTATTTTAAGAAAGCTTTCCTGATTGAAGATTATTTTTAATGTCGTCTTGAATCTCTTCACAAAGATTTTATTGAGAATATGCGTGTATTGGTGTAAATTAGTCTGTAATACTCAGTCTTCCTCTCTTTCTGTAAGTCGTCTGTAATTTTTTCTCCCTCTCTCTGTACCTTTCTTTTTACCTCATTTTCCCTCCGCCTCACTTTCTCTTTTTTGTTCTCTGTCAATTGTTGTATAATACCAGATTCAAAATAGAATTTTAATGTATGAAATCATTTTGTCTACTTTATTTAATAGTCTAAGAAACTTTTAATGCTTTTTAAATGTATAATCAAAGTTTTACACAAATACATGTGGTCCTATGATATTTCAAGAGGGGGATATTAAATACCTGACTGTGTCATTGTTCAGTATGGTGCTGTTTAAATTATACACATTGAGCTGAATTAATATTGGTATATCCAATACATCCAGTGAATCATTAATGGTTTTAAAATTATTCTATATTTGGAACTGTAAATATAAAAAGTGATTTCTCCACGTCTCCTCTCCTCTTTTTAATTTTGTTAATTCTACCCTTTCTTTAACTAACTTGTCCAAAGGTTGGGAAAATCCTGTTGATACTTTACACAAATGAACTCTTCCTTTCATTTATTATATTGTGTTCCTCATTTTATTGATTTCAGCCATGATGAGTTGGATATACATGTTATACTCCTTCCACAAGGCTCAAAAGCCACCCTTAAACAAGGTGCAAAGAGACTGTAGGTGCCCAAAATGTGGGGTTGATTATAGGGAAATCCTGTCTTCAGGATATGCAGAGTGCTCACCTCATGACATATAGCAGCTGTGGTTCCCTCGACAGCTTCAAGCCAGTTAACAGTGCAGAATGCAGTGAAAAGGCATGAAAGCTGTTACTCCTAACTGACACACTATGGTCACTTAGTGTCTTCTGTTGGAGGGTTGAACAATTTCTGTAAGGTATCATCATGGGGATATTAAACAGTATTTTAGTGTAGAAGTTGGATGAAGGTAGGATTCAAAGAAATATAGAGATGTAGGTAAAAAACAATTGGGAAAATTTTCATCTAAATATTTTGGTGAAAATTCTCAAAAAAGTCAAAAAATTAAAGTATATTCCTCAATATTATCTACAAAGAGAATGTTTTTTTATATATGAATGTTTAATAAGGTGGCCTTATGTATTCTGTTAGTTACAACAGATCTGCCAATTCTGTGAGTATAGTGAGAGCACATTATCTGATTTGACCTTAGTAAATTTAAAGTGTACAATAAGAAAACGTAATACAATTTTCATTCAATTAATGGTCTGCACAGAAAATCCTGGTCTTTGGGAAACAGAGAAAACCTACCAAATTGAACTGTATGTCACAGGAATATACCTGGAAATAGAATTATTATTATCCAGAAGAATCTCCTCCACCTTATGTTCCTAGAACATTTCTACCCATGACAAGCCCCTGACTAAGTTTCTCCATTAAGAGCATGTAGCCACTAATGAAGCAAAAAGAAGTCTCTACATTTAGAGAGTTGTAGTATATAAAGGTTTTCACTGTGTCACAGGAGACACACCTGTAAAGGGCATCTTTGAATCTGGTTAATATAAGGAATAGCTGTTCCCCAGGTAGGCTATGGCAGTTCTCAGTGGCATCATCATTACGCCCACCCTGAAAAATATCTTGTATCCTGGAGAGCCCTAGCTTCTGCTGTGATATCAAAAGTGTTGTTGTGTCTGCAACTGGCTCATCAATATTCTTTCTGTATCTCTAGAGTTTACTAATTTGCCTCCAATTCAGAGTAAATAGCCATTTGGGAAAGAGAACAAAGAGGATGAAGATATCAGACATGAGGAGAAGGAAGCTGGCCTTCTGTCTTGGTATAAAAAGAGGAAGAAATATGTCGACAATGGGAAAGCTCAGTCATTCCTGGGTAGGAGTTGAGTGGGTTCGCTGAAGAGACAGCCTTGTCTGAGCTTTCCCCATATGGGTATCGGGTGCAGGAGTCTCTCAGAAGCATCTGCACTTCCCTGCTTGTTATGGTTCCTGGAAGTCAGAGAGTTTATATCATTCATTTCTTTATTCCAAAAGCCTGGTTTTGGGAAGGGCACAGTTGTTTTCCTGAAAGCTTATGGCTTTTATTCCTTTTGGCTCATGTTTGCAAAGATTTTAGTCCTTGGTAACTTGAACCCTTCAGGTCTGTAGGAAGGCACATAACATTTGTCATAGTGTTAGAGTCAGTTGTTCACTGTTACTACTATTAACACTACTCACTGGGGACAGAACACGGGATACTTTACCTTTGGTCAACACTTAGTTTCCAAACAACATTTTTCGTATTTTATCACTTACACAAACAAGAAATCTTATTACTCTGTCTTCATATTCTTTGAATTTTATCACTCTTCATTCCATCCATTATTACTATCTTAGTCTGAAGAGTTATTTCTTGTTTACCGTACAACAGTGTGCAAGTACCGTGAGCTTGTTCTACCACAACTCTGTTCAAGGTGGTTTTCTTCTCTTCCCCTTTCGTCATATGCTCCCCCTCCATTGTAAACACTATGTTCAAGGATGTTGCACCTTAGTTGTTGGTTACTTCCTATCTTGTCTTTCTCCCCGTGTTCACTCAGTTGTATTCACTAGTCTTTGAACACATCTGTTGCTTCGGGAGCTCTTTCCCTGGGGGTCTTTTTGCCTTATTCTTTTCCTTCATTTAGATCTCTGTTTAATGCTGTATTTTCAGTGAGGCATTCTGTGATCACACTACACTAAAATGGTCTCCTCTCTATATTTCTATCCCTTTAGCCCATATTAGTTTTCTTCAGATGCTTGTGACATGTCAGTGCATCACATACTCCTGTCTCTACTTGCCACTAATATGTAAAAAATAGTTGGACTTGGTCCCAAACATCTTTATGTCTGGATTGTTGTCTCTAAGCACTAGAATACTACATGGAGCATAATAGGAGTTTAACAATATTTGGAGAAATCTGAATGGATCAATGAGAAAACCAGTTGAAATTAAGTGATGTACAGAACTTTATTATTTCTCAGATGCTTTTTCCTCACAATTGCCTTTTTTATATCATAACGTTATGAGCCTAGTTGCAAGGGCTTGTACATGAACTTTCCTATTGACTGTATGTTTTCATTGCATTATTAGAGTTCTGTAGCTAGAAAAACAGTTCACCCATTACAACCAAAGCTTCAATGTTCTCCTTCCCACTAGTTGCTAAAAAGTATTATGCACCCAAATCACACAGTTTAATATTGCTGAGAGTTATGATAATTTTGTAACCTGTTTCTGTGCATATAGGGTAATTATAGTTTATGTGTCAAGGATACATGAAACGTCTACAGTACACACGACCAACCAGATTACCAAGCTGCCGTGGAAAGAGCAGAACTCTGCCTGACTTTCAGTTCCAGGTCCACCATTGGTGGGTTGTTGTTTTGGTCGTATGGAAAATTCTTTTCTACAGCAGTTTCCTCATCTATTCAATGAACTCAGTACCTTAAATTTACAGGATTACTACAAATTTATCTTTATTTGTTCATCTATAAGTAACTTAAATCCTGATTTGTTTGTATTTTCCATAAATTTAAATGTGAGCCTCTGCACAGGTAGAATATCAAAGGCCCACGGCAGGCATTGTTCCATCTTGATTTGAGGCAGGGATTCTCTATTGTTTACCTCGGCTCTGCCAGAGAAGCTGGCCAATAGGTGTCTAAGATTCGCCTATCTCACTCTGCCATTCAGTTACTGGAGCACAGGAATTATAGATTCATGTTATAAAATCTTGCTTTTTATGTGGATTCCTTGCACTCAAACTCAGATCCTCACACTTGCACCTTAAGCTCTCTGCTCACTGTGCTATCTCCCCAGTAAACCCACAAGTCAACATTATGTGTCTTGTAACTGCCCTTGACCCCCATGAGTCTTCAGACAAAAAAAAGTGTTTCAGGGTGTAGAAGGAGAGGGTTGTGTAGCTCAGTAGCAGAATGCTTGCCTGTCTCAAAGGGACTCCTGAGTTCAGTCCCCAGTATAGAAAAACCAGGAGAAGTCAATCCTTAAGAGTTTAAGTAAGTCGGGGAAGAAGTAAGTCATGGAAAGGTTTCTTTCTTTTAGTGTGAATTAAAGGAAAATGGGGTTTTATTTTTTTTTAACATAGTTGACAAGCTGAGTTTTATAATAAACATGGACTGTATTACTCTGAGATTACTATTAATGCATGCAATTTATATATCTAATATTGTGCATTACACTCTTAAATCATAACCATTTTTTGTTTGATTTTTGTGTGTATTGGTGAGGGGGAGGGTAAACAGATACGGCCAGCTGTCTGTATTTCTTTATCTCCCCTCAGGTACTGAGAATATAGCAGTGTTGAGAGTCAGAGGGAAACGCAGCAGCCATAATGCATGTACAAGCACAATTTTTTTTCTTTGAGCATTCACATAAAAAATTATGTGAAAAGTTGCTATGGTCTCTCAAGGGGACGTGACCTAGTGTTCAATATTTTGCCTTAAAAAATCTCATATCCCAGAGTTTATATTTCACAAAAATATTTTTTCTATACAGATTATTGGTTTTCCGTTTTCTTCTATTAACCTTTGCTCAATTGGATATAATCAAATTATGCCAGATTTCACTTACTACTTAACATTTACAGTAGACATAAGGGTATAAAATAAGCACTTGTAAATTAATGGTAGGACTATTTATTGTTGAAATCCTTTTTGAGAATAATTGGTAGTATATGTAAACTGTTACAATCACCTTAATTAATTTATTTTTTATAAATATACAACCTAACAGGCTACAATACAAAGAAATAATTTTGTGCCATGTTGCCTACAACAGTAACAGCTTAGAAGCCTCTCACATAGGCATAGATTGTGGAGTGTGTACAGGAGTTGTGTTGCCCTATATAGTGGCACATCTCGGCAATAATGCTGGAAGTGAAAGGTAGACATAGCACTTCAGAGTGCTGCTAGGCACTATTTACCAAAACGGAGGTAACCTATGTTTGTGGGCAGTAACCTATGATCCGTCTCTAGGAATAGAGATGAGAGCATAGATCTACGAGTAAGCACTTGAGTACATTATTAATTGTACTATGTTAATGTCCCCAAACTGGAACAATCCAAAGTTCTATCAACAACGTGATAGATGTTTTTTTCCCAATGGGATGGTGTGGAGAAGAGAGAGGAATGAAGTGTAGCCCCATACAGGGACACAGAAGAAAGTTTATAACTGAGGTATATAGATCATGAAATTAACCATTTAAAAATAAACAAAAGAAGCCAAACACTAAGAATACACATTATTTGATTTAGTTTGCAAAAAGATTGACAATTCATGTTAGAAGACAGTGCTTACTTACCATGGCCGGAAAGGGATGTAAAGTGCATGCACTGTTTTGTAATGAGGTTCAACAGTGATTCAGGACCAAGAACAGCAAAAGAAAACATATCCAGCAATTGGACACAATGCAGCAAAGACTATAATGAAAAGATTTAGAATAGACTTCTGTTTGGGCCATTGCTTTTTGTTTTGAGTTAACATCCATGTGGTGATTTCTATATAATTTACATACAAGTCCAGAAGGCTCTGGAACCAGATTACTGAAATTAAATTTTTCTGTCCTTAGGTGGAGCACTTGATTTAACTCTTTTTCTTCATTTATCTCCTGTAAAATAATGTATGTTTTTACTGTGAAAATTAATAAAATTATACACAGCAACCAACACATAGCATCACGTAGCCCAGGAGATGCTAATGAATGTTAGTATCCTCTCACTAAGAATTTAAACTACGTGAGAGTTTAGAATGGAAGAGTATGCAGCTTTTATTATATTGATCCATTATTCACAGAGGTGGCATTCATATTCTTAAATAGAATCTCTAGGAACTCAGCTAATTCCATAGTTACTTGAGTTTTTGGGGGGCACACTCTCATCAGCCATCAGTCAAAAGAGTCTCCCAGAGACACAGTCCCAAACACAAGCAATAGGGTTGCCTCTTCCCAGGTCACTCTTGTTTACGTCACATTGACCAGACAGAATTAGAAATTTTGGAATGTTAAAGCAAATCCGAGAGTGGTAATCAGTAAATTAAACTTAAGATGGAATTGGAATGTCAACTTCAATATTTTATTACTTTCCCCCTCTGTATTTATTTCTTTTAGTGAAATGAAGTGTACAAAAGATGAACTCTCTCTCTTTCTCTCTCTCTCTCTCTCTCTCTCTCTCTCTCTCTCTCTCTCTCTCTCTCTGTGTGTGTGTGTGTGTGTGTGTGTGTGTGTGTCAGATTCCTGTATACAGGTATAACCAGCATGTGTACATGAAAAAGGCCAAAAGAGGATAACAGGTGTCTTTCTCATCCCTGCTTTATTCCCTTAGGCCAGGTTGCACACTGAACTTGAGGCTGGTCATTTTGCTCAGCTGTTGGTTAGTGAACTTTCCAGGCCTTCCTGGCTTCATGATGCAGCACTAAGTTATAAGTATCTATGACAAAGCCTGCTTTTTTATGGTGCAAACTCACTTCATCATGCTTGCTTAAGCTGTTTCTTTGACCTCAGAATTAACTATTTTACAATAAGATGTCAGTATTGTTGCACAATCTATCTAAACCTTTTATCTTACTAGAAGGAAGCCCAGTCACAAATTTCTATTGGTCCAGCTATCGACAACTACTGTCCTTTTCTGTCTTTATGGATATACCTCCTGTAGATAGTCCATGTTACTGAAGTCTTGTGGCCTTTTCACTTAGTGTGTACTCAATATGCATTCACGTTGTGGCATCGTTCTGTACTACCTTCCACATATCACAGTTTGTTTATCCATTTGTTCATTCATAGATTCATTGGGTCTTCTAAATTTAATATTTTTCGTTGTTTGTATTATTATATTAGTAGCTATGAGCATGTGCTTGCTATGGCTCACATTTAGATATCAGAAAACACTGTACGGGAGACATAAGTGAGGAAGTTGTTTCCCTCCAATTGGGGCAAAAAATGGAACGCAGTTAGGTGTGCAGGCTTGGAGTATGTTTAACTTTATAGGGAAGTATCTTATTTTCTTCTATAGAGGTTTTACCACGTTCCATTTCTACCAGTAATGTATGAGGGTGCTGTTACTTCCATCCAAGTGGATGTGAGGTATTGTCTTAGTTTTTTAATTTGCATTTTCGTAATACCTAATCATTTTAAGCATTTGTCTTTTAGACCAGTAGGAGAACAGATGATATTTCTATTGACCATGAGGAAACTGAGAACTAGAAATTCTAAATTAAATAATTTCTCCTACTAGGGTTTGATATCTGATTTATATATTTGATTTCAAAGCAACACTTTCTCTGACCTGTTATTTTTACCTTACTAAATATTTTTATAAACAATAAATGGTTATTTAAATTAAGTAAGTATAATTTGGTTGAGATGAAATGGACACATAGTAGGGTCTGGGGAAAAACTCACTTTTTAAAAGAAAAGATGCATTGGGACTGTCAGTGGGAGTAGTGCAGTGTAGGTTTGGGAATAGTACTTGGAGAGTAGATGCCTTTAAGAGCTTGAATTTGCAGAGCTAAGGTGTTTGAATATCAGAATTGTAGGTAGGTGTAGAACAATAGTGGTCCCGAGTGAATTGAATGGGTATATAAGCAACACAGTAGTGGAGAGCACCAGCTTCGTGCACAGTTATAAAAGTTGCAGCCAGGTGTGGAGTCAGAGGAAGATGGGTACCTTCAAGTACAAGGCCAGGCCAACCAAACACTACATTTAGCTCAATAATCCAGAGGAAATTACTCCACCTATCTGTGCTCTTGTTTTCTCAGTCAACATAGGCATAGTAATTTAAATTCAGGAAACTATTATAATGATTTAAACTATTTTACATGTAAAAGTACCACAGCAAACTAAACTCTTAGTGTATTAATCATTCCATAGATGTCAACTATTATTATGTGACATGTAGATCTCCACATTGCCTTATGTTTTGTATCTTTTCATTTTACAACAAATCTGTGCAGTAGAAGTTAATGTAATTAGTGTAATGATAGATAAAGCAATGTAGAAGAGGTCATATCATATAGAGAGCTCCCATTGACAAAACTAGTCTTATACTAGGCATGGCACATATTTAATGCCAGCATACAGGAGGCAGAAGAAAGAGGATCCCTATGTTTGAAGCCAACCTTGTCTACATAGCATGCTCCAGGATTGCCATGACTGCATGTTGCAAAGAAAAACAAAGTCTGGTCTTACTGTTCAATGCCATTTAACCTGCTGTCTTATAATTTATAAAATAAATCAAAATTAAAAAAAACATATAGAACAATGGAATAACATGATTAAGAACGTTTGATGGAAGTTATTCTAATAGCACTCTGCAGCGTAAAGAGTCAGAAGAAATATGCCTAGAGGCATATTTATTGACTCTTAAGATTATCTACAGTTTGTCTTTGTAGAAACATTCTGTCCTAGGTCTGTGTCTTAGAGAATTAGGAGAAAACATAACTAAAGGGAACATGTTAGATAACTAACCAATACATTTGTTTCAGCTGTATATAAACTTGAAATAGATAGAACTGTATGGCCCTTGATAAGAATCTATTGGGATAGCTATCTTCTGATTGAATTCCTTTTTCTACTGGGCAGCAACACATACTGTTGGAGATAAGCTGGAGTACATCATGTCCTCATGAACTTAATTCATGAAACCATTTGTCTCATCAGCATCTCTTTGTGGTAATAATACACAGACTCTTGTTAACATGTCCTCGCTAAATGAATGGCCAACTCACTGGGAGTCTCCTGAGTGTTCTCCACTCTCACAGAGCAGCTGACACACTGGGACTCCATGGAGGTACTCCACTCTGAGTGGCTGACTGCTGGGGTGATTATGAATAACCTGATCAATGCTCAAGTCCATCTCCCACTAGAGGATTATTGAACTGTTCATTATTTTTCATATCCTTGTTTATTAAAGGCTATTTTGTGTAATGATAATGAGGAACTTTCTCTCTTTTGTCTTCCCTCTGCTTTACAGATTGCTGTATTCCTGAGGATATTATGGTGCCTGAGACTTCTGCCATGCTTCTTTGCTCCAATTAGTATCATCCCTATACATGTGTATCCACTTGCTCCTTATGGGTTTATGGTATTTCTTATCAACCCCAACAAAACTTTCAACTATAAATCCAGATTTTGGCTGTTTAAATTTCTGGTAAGTCTAGAAGGCATGTACAACATTTTGAGAATAGTACATTAGCATTGACTTCCTCAAATGCATCACTGGACTGTTGGATTGCACAGCCTTAGAGGCAGGATTCACAGTGGGACAAGGGAATAGTGCCCAGATTCAGGAGTAAGTGCTTTTGTTGGATACAAGATAACCTTGAACATTTATAACATGGTAGCAAGATAGTGAATTTATTTTTACATATTATAATTAATTAACCAGGTTGGTAATATATAGCACTTTATTTTTCTTTCTAAAGATAAGAGAGTCAGGCAGAGTGTCATTGTGTAATCCCTTACTTAGAATTTGAAGGTAGAAGGATCAGAAGTCCAAGGCTACTTGATACTGCATTTACCTCAGTATTCTCTTAGATTACCTATAACTATAAATCCCTATGAGGTGTTTATTTTTGTCTGAATCATATATGTGAGTGCATGCATGTATGTATATGTATGGGTAACACGTGTGTGGTTGGGATTGATGAAAGCCAAATGAGTGTATCTGATCCCTGAGCTTGAGTTGTAGAGAGTGGTGAACCAAGCCTGGGTGATGGGAACTCAGCCCCTTCCTCCACAAGAGCAGCAGTATATAACTACTGAGCCACCGCTCTAGCCTTTCTATAAACTTATTTCTGAATGAGGTTTTTGGAAGATTCAGAAAGCTTACTGTGATGATGTTGCAATAACAGAATGGTATAGATTTGTACTTTCTGTGCAGTGCCTCGGTGAGTCCTTTTTTTAAGTAGGAAGCCATCATTTCATACATGGTTACTTTCTCTGATGAGTAGAATGATCCCAGTTGAATGGATGTGTATCTGGGTCTGAACTGTGTGATGATAAATTTAGACAGATTGGTTGAATAGTCTGGAGAGAGGTATAAAAAGATTAACACACTAGTAAAAGTCTTCCATGGAGCCGTTATTTGTTGCTTTTGTAATATCGTTACTAAAACACAAGTGTTATTGGGTATAGGTCATTTAAAATCAGTTGGCCTATTTATTCAAACTTCATTGATAAAAATTATTCCCTAAAATGTATGTCAGAGAATTAACAGAATGTTTTCACCCTAGTTTTATTTATTGAAAATGTTTTGTATACACTTGTCCTAAAATACAAATACTATTTCCCTTGTTTTTTATATTTATTTTTACTGAAAAACACTTGATCTTAAAAATAAAGATTGCTCACCATTTACATTCATAGTTATACTGGAATGTTTGTTATTGACATGCTACCTTCCTTCCCCCCCCCAAAAAAAAATATAAGAACTTTAAGTACTAACTTTCTGCAATGTTAGTGTGTCGAATATAGTGCATTCTATTTGTACTAAGTAAGTCTATTTTCCTCTATCCTATAACTGTATTTGCCCCAACTCGGAATCCAATTAATTAGCACAAAGTCCCAGAATTTCCAATTGTAACATTACCTCATTCTTCTAGTAAGCTAACTAAAGTTTTAAAATAGAGACCTTAGTTATATCATTAGCGACCAATTTTTTTTGTTTTGTTGTTGTTGTTGTTGCTGTTGCTGCTGTGGTTATTTTTCAAGGCAGGGTGTTTCAGTGTGGCTCTGGTTGTCTTGGAGCTAGATCTACTGAACAGGCTAATCTTGAACTCACCCAGATCTGCTGCCTCTGCCTCTAAAGGCATGTGCAATACTGCCTGGGCACAGATCAGGTTTTACAATTGTTTTATTTTTTGAGTATAATTGTGTGTGCATGGACATGAACTTAAGGGATCTGGAGAGGTTTCAGTGATTAACAGCATAGGCAGAGGGTCAAGGAAACAAAATATAGCGCCTCGAGAGACCAGTATCTCAAAACTTGTTATTATTGTTTCCATAGCTAGCTTCAAACAGTATCTGTTATAGATGATATTCAAGATTGATTCATATTATGTAGTCATGTATCCCTCTGAGGAGATATGCTTATAGAATAAGGAGAAAGAACCAATCACATCTGAAGTGAGGCCTGCCATAAATTCCCAGTTTAAATGTGTTTACTAAATAAATACAGCTATATATCCAGAGAGCTAGGAATTTAAACTCATTTTCAGAATTACTATAGTGTCAGAGGAATGCAATATTATCTATGAATTTTCTTCTGTATGATAAAGTCAAGGGAGTCTAAGAGGATAAACCTAAAAGCTATCTCTATCCATTCTCCTCCTTGCAGGCACAACTGGGTCCCCTGCACAAATTGAGTTTATTCACTGGTTGCACCAGTGTATGGTTCTGCTCTGCAATGCCAGGATTTTTTTTTTGTAATTTTAACAGATTTATAGAGAAAAAGTCAAGGTGAGTTTGTGTTAATGGGAATAACAAAGGACTAGCTTAAGAATTGCTATGAGAAAGTTTAGCGTGCTATTACAAACTATGATCCAGGCACTTAGTGAGTAAAGGAAGGAGAATTTCAAGTTAGAGGCCAGCCTGGGCTACATAGGGAGGTCTGTCTCAACACACTCCACTTAAGAGAATTGTTATAAGTATTTAGCTATACCATTCTATAAACTCTAAGAGAATATATTGCATGAGTCAGTTGCTGAACAGATTTATCAGTATTTTCAGAATAGTGGTCACAGGTGATTTTTGTGGAAATTTTAAGGCGAACACAGTCATTACCATTACATTAATGAAATCAATATTATATAGTCTGGGGGTACAGTCAAGTGGTAGAGTGCATGCCTCATATGGATAAGATCCTGGGCTTGAAACCCAGTGCTCTAAGAGTGTCATTTAGGTTAGAGAATGCAACAGGCCTCAGATGATGTAATCACACTCCCTGCCTGTTTTTCTCTCCCTGATTATCTGAGACAGGGTATTTCTGTGCAGCCCTGGCCGTCCTAGAACTCACATTGTAGACCAGGCTGGCCACCAATTCATAGATCTGTCTGTGTCTTCCTCCCTGTTTTGGATATAAGGCATGAGCCACCACTGTCTGGCACTTCCTGTCTTTTATAGGGAAATAATAGCTTTCTAGTCAGCCAAGTGTTCCCCTGTCCAACAAATTCTTTGTAGCCTAATACCAGGTTGCCTCTTGTGCTTCCATCACTTATTTTTTTTGAAAGGGTCTTACTCCTTAGCACAGGCTAGCCTCAAACTTGTTGTATTTCTGCCTCAGCCTTCTAAGTGAAGGTCTACAGGAACAAACCACTATGGCTAGCATATTCTCCCTCCCTTTGCTTTCTGCTTTCCCCAACAACAACCACACACTTATCCCCTGTTTACCTTCAAATTTTCCATTCAACTCCTTCCTACTTTATTACGTTACCCACCCACATTGTCTGGGCTTTGTGCATGTGTGTGATTTATTGGTTTCCTTTTTACCAGCAGGCACTCTGAATGGTCAGCCTTGAACTAGAGAACTGTTTATATGTTTTCTCATTTTTTTCCTTTCTTTTTCTCATTTTAAAATTATTACTGCTCTCTTCCATAAGGTAGGCTTTGCTTATTTCTGGCTGTCCGATCACCTGAACAGCTTGTCAGTGATTCACATGGACCTGGAATATATGATCTTCTTTTACAATTTGAACCAAATGGGATGAGAATAAGGGCCTGCTGCCAAATGATGCGCAAGTTAGGGTCTGATTTTGTATTCACACTAGTGAATTTCCAGCATAAACAAGAACTACCCAGAATGATAACTATGACAGTTAATGTCATGATATAAACTCCTCCAATAGCATTACACATGTAATTAAATGAGCTTGGCACCCTGTTAGCAATCTCCTTATCTGAAATCGTTTATTTGGCTTTTAAGTTGTGTTTGGATTTTAGTCAACCACATGCCAATACATTTACAACTTACACTGAAAGAATTCTGCAGTTATCTCTCAAAGTTCATATGTGTTGGTAACTGTATCACAACTGCTAGAGTGCCAGCAACTTGTCCTCATATAAATGCTCAGGATGCCATTGTAGGTGTCAGTGGTCCAAGTACGTATTGCTTAGAATCAAGTCGGATGCCTTGAGAAAGAACATCCTGGTCAATTCAGAAGTCTTGACCTTCTTCTGGCTCTTTACCCATGCTTAGGTGACGCCAAGTTCATTTAGTTAGGAAGTTGGCATTAATAACAAATATCTAAAGTATACAGATCTAGCATGTACTCAAAAAAGATAATGATAAATTGGGTATGGCCGGCCAACACGCCCCTGCAATGCCAGCACTGAGGAGGCTGAAGACATAAGATGGTCAGTCATTCTGGGGTGCATAAATGAAATCCTGTCCCCCCCCAAAAAAAACAACAACTCCAGAGCAGCAATATAAAACAATAATGATCCATAAGCTTTCTCTGATTATGAGGAGGCCGTAGAATGCATGCTCTGGCTGTACGTTTATAGTAACTTGCCACTTACACGGCTGTCTCAGTGCCCAGAATATTTCTACGTTTTCCTATGTTTAAAGTCATAGAATAAAGCATGTGTTTTTCTTCCTTTTATTCATAGACTGTTTTCCTATAGTGTTATTAAACTTGAAAAACGTACAAAATTGTTTGAGTTGGTTCTAGAATATTCAGAAATCTCAAAAACCATTGCCCAGTAGTCACCTCAGCTTCTCCGGTTTCTCAGCCACTAGAGAGGTTGAGCAAGTAGTGTCTGCATAGGGGAAATGACTGTGAACCCACAGATTAGGGTTTTATGGATATGCTGAAGGGTAGTTGTACTGTGTGACTAAATGGTATGAACAGTTAATTTATTTGAATTGTGAAATTGATTTCCTTCTTCTTTGGAATATTCACAAAACCATAATTTTGCCACAGATATACTTTCGGAGTGCAAGCCACTGTTCAGTGCATTCCTGCTTAGCTTGCTTCGTCCGGTGCCTGTGCTGGTACCGTGACACAAGAAGAGCCTTCCCCCATCCAGTAAATGCTACCTGGCAAATACTCTACGACTTTCTTCACCGTAACATTTCCAGCCCTTTACAGCACTCACAAAGGTAGGCTGACGTTTACCATCTGAGCCCTTACTACTGCAATCTGCTGCTCTGGACGCTGATATACCTGCTGCTGGTTCTGCTGAGGCTCCAGAACCCGGTCATCTCAGTTTAACCTTGAACTCAGTTTTAATCTCATTTCAATTAGCAGTTATTATGAGTAAGACTTGGAGTCAGGTGGTAAGAATTCCGATGCTGTTACAATCCTGTCTGTTGCTCAGTGGCTTTAACTATGGGTGCCTTGGGTTTTAATTTAGTGGTTTAGAGTGTTTTTTTTTATTTTTGTTTTTGCTTTTGAAGTTTTTGTTGTTGTTTTTTCATCGGGGGGTTGGGGAGATTGAAATTTCCTTGTTTATTAATGAGGTTAAGAAATGGTTAGGTGCACAAGAATGCCTCTGCAACCAAGTATATTTTTAATGATTTTCTATGACGAACTTGTAAGGATTGTTTAGGGCCCATTTAACGACAAATTGAGTTATCTGATCCCTCCATTTTCTCATCTCTATGGCATCCTGCTATGACTTGCTACTGCTCTTCTGTTGGGAATAGAAAAACAAAAAGCTTTTAAGTTCAGAACCAAATGCAGACACTCATTTTGAATTTTTAACCTTTTCCCAAGAACTGTCAATCAGTGATATACCATCCTTGCACTAAAATGCATTCCTTCTTTGTCTGCTGAGTAGAGAGCATCAGCCCACACCTTACACAGTGCAAAGAGCTGTGACTAATGCAGATTGGTAAAGTGCTTTTTAAATACGTAAATTTTTCTCAGTAACCTTTTCTGTGTGCCTCAATTGGGAGATATATTCAGAAGTGCAAAACTACTGTTGCTGTTGCTCTAACATGTATCTGATGCCATGTCAGATTAGAGCACTGTTAGTACTGTGATACTGGTGTCCCTGAACATTCACAGTATGACATAGGGTCTGTGCTAGAATAGTATTGATAAATGTAGCCATTCCTGTTAAGTGATAGAATATAATTGAGTACCTCAGTGAAGGAAACACATCCCCATGACTTCCATAATTTTAGTTCTTGCTAAGGAATGCCAGTAGTCAGTACCAGTATGCACCATGATTTATAGAATTGACATTTGATTTGGTAAAAGATCCTATATGGATTCTATTACTAAATTATCATAAATATCTGCTTCCCGTCTTAGATATAATTGAGTGCTGGGACAGATTATACTAGTAATATATTCATTAGGAAGTCAAAATTGCTGGGAGGTGCTATTGACACAAAATACAGCACTCACCTCAGGAAATAAGAGTTAGTTAATTATTGAGGCAGACCTAAGTGGTAGTAGCCTGGGAGCACAGACTCAGGTTATAACCACTGGAGGTGATCACATAATATTTTATTTGATACAGAACAAAAAAACCGCTTCCTGGTTGCTGCCGCTGCAGAGAGCCCCTGGGCAGCACCCCACGAGCGAACTTGAGCCTCGGGACCACAGGTAAGACCAAATTTTCTGCTGCAAGAAAGCTGCCTGGTGAGCTTGGGACACACGGAAGCAGAATTTCTCTAGAACCGGGCACGTTCTGTGTTTACCGGAAGTCCCACACCCGCGGATCCCGGCCCGCAGCAGCTCTCTGCTCCCAGACCCGGTGAGAGAGAGACCCAACCGCCTGGTCAGGTGGGCACTCCTGAGGCTGCAGAGCGGAAGAGACCACCAACACTGCTCACCCCTGCCCACATCCCTGGCCCAAGAGGAAACTGTATAAGGCCTCTGGGCTCCCGTGGGGGAGGGCCCAGGAGCGGCAGGACCCCTGCCACAGACACCGCCGGACCCTGAAGGAAACAGACCGGATAAACAGTTCTCTGCACCCAAATCCCGTGGGAGGGAGAGCTAAACCTTCAGAGAGGCAGACAGGCCTGGGAAACCAGAAGAGACTGCTCCCTGCACACACATCTCGGACGCCAGAGGAAAAAGCCAAAGACCATCTGGAACCCTGGTGCACTGAAGCTCCCGGAAGGGGCGGCACAGGTCTTCCTGGTTGCTGCCGCTGCAGAGAGCCCCTGGACAGCACCCCACGAGCAAACCTGAGCCTCGGGACCACAGGTAAGACCAAATTTTCTGCTGCAAGAAAGCTGCCTGGTGAACTCAAGACACAGGCCCACAGGAACAGCTGAAGACCTGTAGAGAGGAAAAACTACACGCCCGAAAGCAGAACACTCTGTCCCCATAACTGACTGAAAGAGAGGAAAACAGGTCTACAGCACTCCTGACACACAGGCTTATAGGACAGTCTAGCCACTGTCAGAAATAGCAGAACAAAGTAACACTAGAGATAATCTGATGGCGAGAGGCAAGCGCAGGAACCCAAGCAACAGAAACCAAGACTACATGCCATCATCGGAGCCCAATTCTCCCACCAAAACAAACATGGAATATCCAAACACACCAGAAAAGCAAGATCTAGTTTCAAAATCATATTTGACCATGATGCTGGAGGACTTCAGGAAAGACCTGAACACACTTAGGGAAGCACAGGAAAACATTAATAAACAAGTAAAAGCCTACAGAGAGGAATCGCAAAAATCCCTGAAAGAATTCCAGGAAAACACAATCAAACAGTTGAAGGAATTAAAAATGGAAATAGAAGCAATCAAGAAAGAACACATGGAAACAACCCTGGATATAGAAAACCAAAAGAAGAGACAAGGAGCTGTAGATACAAGCTTCACCAACAGAATACAAGAGATGGAAGAGAGAATCTCAGGAGCAGAAGATTCCATAGAAATCATTGACTCAACTGTCAAAGATAATGTAAAGCGGAAAAAGCTACTGGTCCAAAACATACAGGAAATCCAGGACTCAATGAGAAGATCAAACCTAAGGATAATAGGTATAGAAGAGAGTGAAGACTCCCAGCTCAAAGGACCAGTAAATATCTTCAACAAAATCATAGAAGAAAACTTCCCTAACCTAAAAAAAGAGATACCCATAGACATACAGGAAGCCTACAGAACTCCAAATAGATTGGACCAGAAAAGAAACACCTCCCGTCACATAATTGTCAAAACACCAAACGCACAAAATAAAGAAAGAATATTAAAAGCAGTAAGGGAAAAAGGTCAAGTAACATATAAAGGGAGACCTATCAGAATCACACCAGACTTCTCGCCAGAAACTATGAAGGCCAGAAGATCCTGGACTGATGTTATACAGACCCTAAGAGAACACAAATGCCAGCCCAGATTACTGTATCCAGCAAAACTCTCAATTAACATTGATGGAGAAACCAAGATATTCCATGACAAAACCAAATTTACACAATATCTTTCTACAAATCCAGCACTACAAAGGATAATAAATGGTAAAGCCCAACATAAGGAGGCAAGCTATACCCTAGAAGAAGCAAGAAACTAATCGTCTTGGCAACAAAACAAAGAGAATGAAAGCACACAAACATAACCTCACATCAAATATGAATATAACGGGAAGCAATAAGCACTATTCCTTAATATCTCTCAATATCAATGGCCTCAACACCCCAATAAAAAGACATAGATTAACAAACTGGATATGCAACGAGGACCCTGCATTCTGCTGCCTACAGGAAACACACCTCAGAGACAAAGACAGACACTACCTCAGAGTGAAAGGCTGGAAAACAACTTTCCAAGCAAATGGTCAGAAGAAGCAAGCTGGAGTAGCCATTCTAATATCAAATAAAATCAATTTCCAACTAAAAGTCATCAAAAAAGATAAGGAAGGACACTTCATATTCATCAAAGGAAAAATCAACCAAGATGAACTCTCAATCCTAAATATCTATGCCCCAAATACAAGGGCACCTACATATGTAAAAGAAACCTTACTAAAGCTCAAAACACACATTGCACCTCACACAATAATAGTGGGAGATTTCAACACCCCACTCTCATCAATGGACAGATCATGGAAACAGAAATTAAACAGTGATGTCGACAGACTAAGAGAAGTCATGAGCCAAATGGACTTAACGGATATTTATAGAACATTCTATCCTACAGCAAAAGGATATACCTTCTTCTCAGCTCCTCATGGTACTTTCTCCAAAATTGACCATATAATTGGTCAAAAAACGGGCCTCAACAGGTACAGAAAGATAGAAATAATCCCATGCGTGCTATCGGACCACCACGGCCTAAAACTGGTCTTCAATAACAATAAGGGAAGAATGCCCACATATACGTGGAAATTGAACAATGCTCTACTCAATGATAACCTGGTCAAGGAAGAAATAAAGAAAGAAATTAAAAACTTTTTAGAATTTAATGAAAATGAAGATACAACATACTCAAACTTATGGGACACAATGAAAGCTGTGCTAAGAGGAAAACTCATAGCGCTGAGTGCCTGCAGAAAGAAACAGGAAAGAGCATATGTCAGCAGCTTGACAGCACACCTAAAAGCTCTAGAACAAAAAGAAGCAAATACACCCAGGAGGAGTAGAAGGCAGGAAATAATCAAACTCACAGCTGAAATCAACCAAGTAGAAACAAAAAGGACCATAGAAAGAATCAACAGAATCAAAAGTTGGTTCTTTGAGAAAATCAACAAGATAGATAAACCCTTAGCCAGACTAACGAGAGGACACAGAGAGTGTGTCCAAATTAACAAAATCAGAAATGAAAAGGGAGACATAACTACAGATTCAGAGGAAATTCAAAAAATCATCAGATCTTACTATAAAAACCTATATTCAACAAAATTTGAAAATCTTCAGGAAATGGACAATTTCCTAGACAGATACCAGGTATCGAAGTTAAATCAGGAACAGATAAACCAGTTAAACAACCCCATAACTCCTAAGGAAATAGAAGCAGTCATTAAAGGTCTCCCAACCAAAAAGAGCCCAGGTCCAGACGGGTTTAGTGCAGAATTCTATCAAATCTTCATAGAAGACCTCATACCAATATTATCCAAACTATTCCACAAAATTGAAACAGATGGAGCCCTACCGAATTCCTTCTATGAAGCCACAATTACCCTTATACCTAAACCACACAAAGACACAACAAAGAAAGAGAACTTCAGACCAATTTCCCTTATGAATATCGACGCAAAAATACTCAATAAAATTCTGGCAAACCGAATTCAAGAGCACATCAAAACAATCATCCACCATGATCAAGTAGGCTTCATCCCAGGCATGCAGGGATGGTTTAATATACGGAAAACCATCAACGTGATCCATTATATAAACAAACTGAAAGAACAGAACCACATGATCATTTCATTAGATGCTGAGAAAGCATTTGACAAAATTCAACACCCCTTCATGATAAAAGTCCTGGAAAGAATAGGAATTCAAGGCCCATACCTAAACATAGTAAAAGCCATCTACAGCAAACCAGTTGCTAACATTAAACTAAATGGAGAGAAACTTGAAGCAATCCCACTAAAATCAGGGACTAGGCAAGGCTGCCCACTCTCTCCCTACTTATTCAATATAGTTCTTGAAGTTCTAGCCAGAGCAATCAGACAACAAAAGGAGATCAAAGGGATACAGATCGGAAAAGAAGAGGTCAAAATATCACTATTTGCAGATGACATGATAGTATATTTAAGTGATCCCAAAAGTTCCACCAGAGAACTACTAAAGCTGATAAACAACTTCAGCAAAGTGGCTGGGTATAAAATTAACTCAAATAAATCAGTTGCCTTCCTCTATACAAAAGAGAAACAATCCGAGAAAGAAATTAGGGAAACGACACCCTTCATAATAGACCCAAATAATATAAAGTACCTCGGTGTGACTTTAACCAAGCAAGTAAAAGATCTGTACAATAATAACTTCAAGACACTGAGGAAAGAAATTGAAGAAGACCTCAGAAGATGGAAAGATCTCCCATGCTCATGGATTGGCAGGATTAATATGGTAAAAATGGCCATTTTACCAAAAGCAATCTACAGATTCAATGCAATCCCCATCAAAATACCAATCCAATTCTTCAAAGAGTTAGACAGAACAATTTGCAAATTCATCTGGATTAACAAAAAACCCAGGATAGCTAAAGCTATCCTCAACAATAAAAGGACTTCAGGCGGAATCACTATCCCTGAACTCAAGCAGTATTACAGAGCAATAGTGATAAAAACTGCATGGTATTGGTACAGAGACAGACAGATAGACCAATGGAATAGAATTGAAGACCCAGAAAGGAACCCACACACCTATGGTCACTTGATTTTTGACAAAGGAGCCAAAACCATCCAATGGAAAAAAGATAGTATTTTCAGCAAATGGTGCTGGTTGAACTGGAGGGCAACATGTAGAAGAATGCAGATCGATCCATCCTTATCACCCTGTACAAAGCTTAAGTCCAAGTGGATCAAGGACCTCCACATCAAACCAGACACACTCAAACTAATAGAAGAAAAACTAGGGAAGCATCTGGAACACATGGGCACTGGAAAAAATTTCCTGAACAAAACACCAATGGCTTACGCTCTAAGATCAAGAATCGACAAATGGGATCTCATAAAACTGCAAAGCTTCTGTAAGGCAAAGGACACTGTGGTTAGGACAAAACGGCAACCAACAGATTGGGAAAAGATCTTTACCAATCCTACAACAGATAGAGGCCTTATTTCCAAAATATACAAAGAACTCAAGAAGTTAGACCGCAGGGAAACAAATAACCCTATTAAAAATTGGGGTTCTGAGCTAAACAAAGAATTCACAGCTGAGGAATGCCGAATGGCTGAGAAACACCTAAAGAAATGTTAAACATCTTTAGTCATAAGGGAAATGCAAATCAAAACAACCCTGAGATTTCACCTCACACCAGTGCGATTGGCTAAGATCAAAAACTCAGGTGACAGCAGATGCTGGCGAGGATGTGGAGAAAGAGGAACACTCCTCCATTGTTGGTGGGATTGCAGACTGGTAAAACCATTCTGGAAATCAGTCTGGAGGTTCCTCAGAAAATTGGACATTGAACTGCCTGATGATCCAGCTATACCTCTCTTGGGCATATACCCAAAAGATGCCTCAACATATAAAAGAGACACGTGCTCCACTATGTTCATCGCAGCCTTATTTATAATAGCCAGAAGCTGGAAAGAACCCAGATGCCCTTCAACAGAGGAATGGATACAGAAAATGTGGTATATCTACACAATGGAATATTACTCAGCTATCAAAAACAACGAGTTTATGAAATTCGTAGGCAAATGGTTGGAACTGGAAAATATCATCCTGAGTGAGCTAACCCAATCACAGAAAGACATACATGGTATGCACTCATTGATAAGTGGCTATTAGCCCAAATGCTTGAATTACCCTAGATCCCTAGAACAAACGAAACTCAAGACGGATGATCAAAATGTGAATGCTTCACTCCTTCTTTAAATGAGGAAAAAGAATACCCTTGGCAGGGAAGGGAGAGGCAAAGATTAAAACAGAGACTGAAGGAACACCCATTCAGAGCCTGCCCAAAAGGTGGCCCATACATATACAGCCACCCAATTAGACAAGATGGATGAAGCAAAGAAGTGCAGACCGACAGGAGCCGGATGTAGATCGCTCCTGAGAGACACAGCCAGAATACAGCAAATATAGAGGCGAATGCCAGCAGCAAACCACTGAACTGAGAATAGGTCCCCTATTGAAGGAATCAGAGAAAGAACTGGAAGAGCTTGAAGGGGCTCGAGACCCCAAAAGTACAACAATGCCAAGCAACCAGAGCTTCCAGGGACTAAGCCACTACCTAAAGACTATACATGGACTGACCCTGGACTCTGACCCCATAGGTAGCAATGAATATCCTAGTAAGAGCACCAGTGGAAGGGGAAGCCCTGGGTCCTGCTAACACTGAACCCACAGTGAACTAGTCTATGGGGGGAGGGCGGCAATGGGGGGAGGGTTGGGAGGGGAACACCCATAAGGAAGGGGAGGGGGGAGGGGGATGTTTGCCCGGAAACCGGGAAAGGGAATAACACTCGAAATGTATATAAGAAATACTCAAGTTAATAAAAAAAAAAAAAAAAGAAAGAAAAAAAAATCAAAAAAAAAAAAAAAAACATAAATCTGCATTTATCACATTGGTGGTCACTTCAAATCAGCAGGCTACAGTAAAACAAGGGGAACTCTGTATAGATCTGGGATGTCTGACAACATGTTTTGCTTTCAGAGTGGGCAGTGCTGGTGCCCTGCTAAGCATACACTTTGGGGCTGTAGTAAACTTGGTCTCCAACACCCAGGTAAAGGCTGGGGAAGGCAATAAACACCTATAACTCCAGCTCTGGGGATATAGACTCTGTGATTTGCTTGCCAGTCACATTATGGTGTCTTTGAGCTACAGGTTAAATCAGAGACCTTCTCTCAAAAATTAAAGTAGAGAATGCCTGGGAAGACACTGATGCCAATCTCTCCATACACAGAGAACACATTTCCCACATTTGGATAGTCACACACACGTCAGACACAGGCGTGAACAGTGAGTGATTTTCAAAGGGACAGTCTAAGGTAGTCTGGTTAGGGTCTTCACACCATTTACACTCACAAATCTCAGCATTGTGACTCAGCCTTGAGAAACTTATGTTTACATAAAGATCTTAACAACACAAAAGGATTATAAGTCCAAGGCATGACTTATTTACAGAGTGAGTTCAGGCCAAACTGGCAACATAATAAGATCCTGTCTCAAAATATGTAATAAATAGCTTACCTGTCATTCATGGAGCTCTGTATTCAGTCCTTAGCATGATGTAAGAAGAAGTACAAAAAAGTTTGAGATGGCCCAGCAAAATGGCTTCACAAGGAAAGGCTCCTGAAGCAAAACTTGATAGCCTGAGTCCAGTCCCTGTGCACCAATGGTGGAGAAAAAGAACTGCCTCCATCAGGTGGTTTTCTGACCTCTGTGTTTGAACAGTTGGCTTATGAGAAATGGATGCTTTGTTCCCAGTATCACAGGGAGCTCGGGAATATGAACAGAAGTTTGAGCCAGCATAATGTATCTAAACATGAAGCAGTTCTGTACTAGTAAATATATATATATATATATATTTCATTTTAAATATAGTTTAATGTGGTAGAGTTTTACCTTGATATATTTGATGCATTGATAACTTATCTACTACATATATATGTAAACTGATAGTAAATTATATTCTTTTTCAAAAACAAAAAAATTATCAGATTACATTATTATTATTTCCTTATATCTGATTTAAAATTATAGAGCTTTGTTTAACTTTGTATACTAAGGAATGGTTAAAGTGGTAAATTTATGGAGGGTTAAAACCACATATTTTGAAAGGCTTCTACTATACTATTTTGTGTAAGCAGTGATCGGTAAAACCCTTAGCACAAATCTCTCACACAGCTTGCTAGGCCACTGATAAAAGTTGACATTCAGATGACATGCAGGTGAGAATGACCGTGAAGGTCTGATCCTCCTGCCATAACCACTCAAGTTCTGGGATTACAGAAGTGAGTAACCCTGCCTGGCTCCTTATTTTCATTTTGTGTTACCAGGCTCGTGCTCAGGGTCCTGAGTGTTATGTGACATGTGGTCACTGTGCCACGGGGCTCATCCAGCCCCACCTTGCAGTAAAAGGGGTAATTCTGCTTCCTTCTTCTGTATCCCTTTACCCCATTTGTCATGGCTGTGTTTGTCTTACACATTGCTACATCTTTTACTTCATAGAATCATTGTAAGAATTGTCCTGAAATCATGGTATAGACTTTATAGATGTGCTTGCTGCATAATTGCCCTGGAGAGAAAAATGGAGTGGCCATTTGTTAATTTTGTTTATCATATCCTTAAAGTTTTAAAAATATTTTAATATTGCTTCATATTGGATACATAAATAATTTTTGTACCAAAAAGTCTAGAACTTGGCGTGGCAAAATTTTGACATTGAATTGTTTTCAGGTTTCATGTCTTTTCTTCCTTCCTTCCTTCCTTCCTTCCTTCCTTCCTTCCTTCCTTCCTTTCTCCCCTTTCTTCTTTCTTTAAGATGGGATCTCATGTCAGGTGGTAACAGTGCATACTTTTAATCCCAGCAGAGGCAGGTAGATATTTGAGTTTGAGGCCACCCTTGACTATAGAGTGAATTCCGGGGTAGCCAGAGTTATGCAGAAAAGCCCTGTCTTGAAGGAGAAAGGAAAAAACAGAACAGAACAGAACAAAACAAAACAAAAAGTACAAGTCTCACATAAAAATTAAAAAAAAAATACAGGGCTAAGACACATATAGGTCTGACTAGCTTCAAATTCATTAAGTATGACATTCAACCTCTGATTTCCTTCCTCCTGTTTCCCTGTTAAGTGCTGGGATTAGAGGAATGTGCAACAACAACAACAACAACAACAACAACCAGTTTTATGTGGTGATGGACATCAAACTCAGGGGTTCAATTTGCTAGGCAGACGTCCTTAGTTGAGCCATGGTCCCAGCCCCAGTTAGGTTATTTTAATTGACAGTGTCCTAAAAAATAAAGTCTTTACAAATAATTAGAGACAAAAGAATCTAGTCAAAATGACTAATTATGTAGATATTGTTCTATTGAGGCTGCTGCAAAAGAAACATTTTTGAGGAAAGAAGAGTAAAAGATCATAACATGACCTTATTTAGACTCTGATGTGAATCTTTCAAAGAACTATTCTGTCTGGGTTACCATAGAAACAGCAATGTACTAAGTGCACTTTACAAAATTGTTACAGTGGTTGTTTTTATTTTATGCTGCATGATTTGTTAAGATGGAGGTGTATGCATTATCTCTGCACTTAGAATCACTGTAGGTGAGGATTAAGGCAGCCTATTTAGGAAGATTAATCATGATAATATTTATTTGGCCTCTTTTGTTATATTAAAAAAGAAACATATTTGAAATATGTTATTTACTATCATTGATTTTTGGAGACAAAAGAATTCAACTAGCAGCCAATCTCTGTGTTAAAAGATTCATATCTCATTCATGATCATATTTAAAACAACTCCTACAAGTGTTTCCTTGGATATTTGGATTGGAAAAGGTGGGAATTATTGTAAATGGGTTTTATTTTCCTTAAGATTTCTTTGCTTTGCAAAGAAAGGTATTTGGAAAGTATAGGAGCAGAAAGATGTGACCTTATTGCTTCTAGCAAATTGCAAGGAGAGTGTATTTAATTAGATTGTATGGCATTTGTAGCATCTGACTTTTTTTTCGGAGCTGAGGACTGAACGCAGTGCCTTATGCTTGCTAGGCAAGTGCTCTACCACTGAGCTAAATCCCCAACCCCAACTTCTGACGTTTTGTAATACACATAAAATCCTAGTGGAATTAGAACCTTACTGTTCACATAAATAATAGGGATTGGTAGCGGGTGAGGGTGGGGGACTTTCATGTCATGTTTCCTGAGACTTCTTAGGTTGAAGTACGATTAGCTATTACATTTTTTAAGGAGACCCTCTGTAGAGCTCACTCACATTCATGTTATTGGTGCCCAGTTCCTGTCTTAGTCTCTTTGTGCACTCTGAAGGCTGATACTCTCAGAGAGGTTTTCTCGGCTCCAGTCTGGACCTCTGCAGAAGTAGCTACTTCATTATTCTGAGTGAGCACACGTAGTCCTGAAATGCTGCTTTTCTGGGGTTCAGCCAGTTGCTCCACTTTTGCTGCCCTGAATAATAGGCTGCTGGTCCACATTTTAATCTGCTTATGCTATAATAAAAATGGTAATTGTGGCTTTTTATTATCTAGGGAAATTATTGTTCTATTAACATTAAAATATATATGTGCTATTAGCAAAAAAAAAAAAAACTCATTTGGATAAATGTTCTCATTTTTGCCTTACTATTGAAAGTAGCTCAAAACATTAACTCTTTTGGAAGTTATTACATTCTGTTGCAATGCCCTCACACGGGAAGAAACTGATTTACTACCTGTCTCAAAAAAATTAGCTGAAGACCTGTTGATACCAGGAAACCAACATATAAATATACTGGGTTTTTTCCTAATTAGTAATTGCAATTTTCTGCTGTTATTATGCTGATTTTTAAACCTGTATAATTGTTTTTATATATAAATCATGTATACATAAATTATTTCCCTATATAATATTAATTTTAGCTTTGATAAAATTAAGCCTTTACCTTCTTCACTGAAGACATGTAAAAAGTAACACCTGTGTCAATACTTAAATTCTGTTTTGATTCTTTTCTCTAGTCACATTGATTTTCTTAATTGTTCTTATAATTAAAACAGCATTTCAACTGGATAGTGGTGGCACATACCTTTAATCCCCACACTTGGGATGCAGAGGCATGCTGATCTCTGTGAGTTCAAGTCGTGGACAGGATAATCAGGGCTATACGGGGAAACCCTGTCTCAAAAAAACAATAAAAAAAACAAACCAAACAAAACAACAACAACAAAAAACAGCATTTTAAATATAAGTTATATAGCTTTTGTAATACTCATACAAAATAGTTTAAAGTTTTTAAAGTATCTATAATATTTTATTGTTCTGAAGTTGTAAGATTTTTGAGGCTTAAAGGAAGAAAAGGAGATTATTATTTGAATTTAACTTATACAACAATGTCTGATTGGAGAGAAAGTTGAGACATGGTAGAATCCTACATTTTAATATTAATCTATACATATGACTTCATATTGATGCTATCAGTGAAAACCAATGAATTTATTACATTGACATATTTTAGCTGGAAAAGAAAAGGGAGAAGAAATGAGCAGGCAAATAGACAATAAGGCCTCATTTCTACTGTATGTCGAACTTTGGGAGCAGACAAGACTATATATGAGTCTCTTCAAAGTGTTTATAGTTCACCAAAGTAAGAATACTCATCAGCTGTTGTTGCCACATATAAATGCACCCAAAATTTTGAAGCTTGTTCTTGCTGGAAACTTTTGGGTCAGCTGGAAACTCACTGGAGTAGGTTGAACTCATCCAGTAGAACTGCATCTGTCCTGTTTTATCTGTGCTTAGCTCTTACCTGTCAATTGGAAGTGGTGTTGTTTCCTGGGTGTTAATTCTAGAGCCCCATCCCATGAAGCAAGCCTTGTGAAGGTAATCTCCTTGTGTGGCAATGAGGAAAGCAAGTCCTATTGCACAAATGCTTTTAAAGCATCTTTTCTTTCTGTCTAAGAAATCCCACAGCAGGTCCAAAGGAAGCCTGCCCTGCCTAATGAAAAAGTGATCACCAAACCTAGCATGAATGACGCAAATTACACTCTTACCTTGGGAATGGGGAGCTGAAAGGAATGATATTTCACCTGCAGCCTGGCCTCTGTATGGAAAACATTCCAATTTGACTCCTTAATTGGCAAAGTTCTTAACCATAATTTTGCAGAATAAACACATTAGCAGAGTTTCAGTTAACTAGTAGCAGAATAATGCAAATTAAGGTAATGTCTTCTGGGTCATGATGTCACTGCCAGTAAAGTTACAGGGTGGTGAACATTTATTCTCAGGCAGTTGTTATTTTGAAAAATATATCTTCTATGCAGGTATGGTCGTTCATGCCTTTTATCCCAGCACTTAAGAGCCAGAGGCAGACACATCTCTGAGATGGAGGCCAGCAAGGTCTACAGATTGAGTTTGACACATAGAAACCGTGTCTCAAAAAACCAAAATATATATTTTTCGATCTAGCAAATCCCTTTCCATAACTAGAATAGGATGAGAACTTGGGGAATGTTAAGACATGCTTATGGCATTCTACAGTAAGAAAATGAAAGCATATAACAAGTTTACAGTAGATTTGGCAGCTGCAGGACATGAAACATGGTAGCCTGACAAAGGATAATGCCGTCACCTGGAAGGATTAGGCCAACCAGTCCTATATGGCAATTTTAAGGGTAAGAGAGGCCCTATCTGAGGGGTTAAATGAAGATAGATGTCTCTGAGGAAAGACCTCTTACATTGTCCTCTGGCCTCTATGCCCACAGAAGAAGCACAAAAAATACTGATGTCAAATGTGACATTTACGGACTGTGTCCATGGCTAGACACTATTGGAAGTATTTAACATTTTCATAGCAGACTTGCATACGGAAAGCAGAGCTAGGCAGGTCTAAAGGTGGCATTTTATTGAGAAACATTGCAATTGTGTAAATGTGATCATTATTCTTCCTTTGTTTGCAACTCCACTTACATCAGTAACAAAGAAATGAGGGTTTATAGCCAAGAAGTTAAGGAAAGGGAATTCCTAAAAGGAAATATTGGATTAGCGACCCTGGCTAAGCCAACCTGACAGATTCCTACTGAAGACAGATGTAGGTGCTACGATGTATGTTGGGTTTGCACAGTCTAGACTTACTTAGAAAGATGCTTGTTAGGGCTAGGTAATATAGACCCCATGCACAAAGTACCAGAGCTAGGACTGAGGCCTGGAGAGGTTACAGAAACTTAGCTAAGCAAATCAAGGAGAGAGTCTTTGAGAGAGACAAACACTTGATTTTCATTTTATAGGAAAGGGAATTAAAGCAGTGGTTAAGATATTTGCCTTAGCCTCCCAGTTAGGAAGTAGAAGAACCAAGGGTAAGAAAATGCATAAAAGATTGAACTTAAAAATAGATGCTACCAAATGGTAACAGTGCTAGAATTCACTTCAAGGCCTTGTGATCACTTCTGTTGTACTAGTCTTCTTTCTAAGCTTGCCGAATGCCCTGAGTACTACCCAATGTCACAGTGTTAAAATCTAGGTAAACAAAACAAAACCAATCAGATAGGTAGTTGTGATGTCATTCCATGTTACAGACCTGTATTTGAGAAAGCACAGAAGTACAGTGAGCAAAAATAATGAAACGTGTGTTTATCAGAAGATACACCCATTTCCTCCTTCCTTTTCCTAGTCACCACATCCAGTGAGAACCAAACAAGGATCTTGCCCATCCCACTAATGGCCACAGCATTGGTTCAGGCAGTGTGGAGTCAGCTCCAATAAGAAAGTAAGTCCTCCCTCTGCCAGGGAATAAGTTATCTCTGAATTAGAGGAAAACAGAGACATTAATGCTACTTAAAGAGGGCAATGATTTAGCTAGTATGTTTAATTTGCCTAGCATTATGTTCTTTGTACATTTTTATTTCATTATTAATGTATATGTAATAGGGGCTCTGTGCTTGCGTTATGTGCATGTGATATGAGAAGACAACTTTGTGCAGTCTGTGTTCACCTCCTTTTTATGTGTCGATGGAGAAACATACATATGTGTGTGTATCTATCTCTATCTTTATCTCTATCTCTATCTCTGTCTATCTCTATCTGTATCTATCTATATCAATATCAATATCTATATCTATATCTGTCTATATCTATATCTATATCTATATCTATATCTATATCTATCTCTATCTATATATATATATATATAGATAGATATAGATATATTCAGATTCTTCTGGAAGTGGAGTTGCAGACATTTGTGAGCTGCCATGTGAGTCCTAGGAATTATACCCGGATCCTCTGGAGGAACAGCCAGTGCTCTTAACATCGAGCCATCTGTCCAGCCCCAATAAAAAACATTTTAAAGGAATTATTGAAATAAATTAGGAAGTTGGCTATTATCCTAATAAATAAGTCATGTCATCTATAAATCTCTTAGAATATACTGGACAAAAATGTGCACACATTGCATATACACATGTGAGGGATTTACAACAAAGCCTTGAAAATTCTAAGCATATCCTTATACTAAGCTACACCTTGGCCTCTTCAGTGATACACTGAATAATATGCAGTATATGGTTTTCATTGAAACATTGAAAGAAAATTTATTACATACAGTAAAATAGTGCTTCTGTTCTATTTAGTGGAAAAGAAAAGAAAAATCTCGTCATCACCTAATATTTCATCGACACATAGCATTTGCATTTGAGTCAGTCAGGCTTCTCAGTTCTTGGTACATATTTTTTAATGGTTTTGAAGGAGATCCTAGAGCATATCTTCTTTAAAGGCAAAATTTTTACCTGTTTACAAAAGAGGATTTAACACTTACCAAATAAAGTGAAATATTATAACCTACTCAATATATTTCATCTCTGGTACAGAAAGACTAAAGCAAAGATAATTGATACAAAGTGTAGAAACTGCTAGGTGGTCCTTTTTGTCCCTGACACTTACACACACACTATTCTGTTTCCTATATCAAGAACTTCACAGCTGGGTGTGCGGACATAGTTCAATAATCCCAGCACTTGAGAGCCTGAGTCAGGAGGATTTTGAGTTTGAGGACAGCCAAAGCTAGACACCAAGACCCTGTCTCAAACATCTCCCCACCCAAGTCTTCCTCCTCAAAGAAATACTACGTAAAAGATTCTAATTGTTTTGTTTTTTAATCTCCCACCTAACTTTGCAATGCCTACAGTAAGGTTTCATTACCTCCCTCTTTCAATTTAACAAAGTCCTCTGCCAGAAAGAATTTTAAAGAAGCATTTGAGTGAAAAGCCCTTGTGTGTCAAGAGTTGGAACATGGCCTTGGGAATATAGACAGAGTGCGACTGGCTTATGTTGTTCCCTTATGAACGGTGCTACCCTGAAAGGGGTACTCATATAAATTACAGGTTTATAAATGTGAAATATCCTTCCTTTGCTACCTGTAAGGTTTACCTTCTGTGGAAGACTCCTGTGCCTGAGTTTGTTTGGTTGAGTTCTGTGGTGTGACAGAACCATGTAGAAAGCACAAGTGAAATACTAGAGAATGTCTCTCTCTTCCTTTTAATATTTTTATGAATGTGAACCTTGAGCTTGCATGTATGTCTGCACCATATGTGGGCCTGATGTCCTTAGAGGTCAGAAGAGGATATGGAACCTTCTGGAACTGGAGTTCTAGGTAGTTGTGAACAACCATATGGATGCTGGGAAGTAAACCTGGGTCCTCTGGAAGAATAGTCAGCTATCTCAATCCTTGACCCAGTCCCAGAAAGGAGCTTTGTCTTGTTTTTAGCACACTTTTGGAGAACTTCAGTAGATCAGAGGTCACTTCAGTTCTCATCTGACACTCTTAGAGCAATTTGCAAGCACAGGTGCCACTCTGCTAGATGATTAATTTGGAATTTAGTCGTTTCATTTGGAATTTCTTGTTTCTTGATGAATTATCAGTGTATATTTTTAATACACCCTTGGTTGAATTTCCTCTCATTTTTTTTTCATTTATTGAGTTCTTTACATATTAGGTAGAATTCATCTGGTCTTTTTTTTTTTTAATCTGGAAGTTTTTATAAATAAATATTACCCCATACATGCCGTGGTGGCCCATGACTTTAATCCCAGCACTAGGGAAGCAGAGGTAGGTGTATCCCTGAGTTTCAGATCAGTCTGGTCTACAGAGAGTTCCAGGTTGTCCAGGGCTACACAAAGAAGCTTCTCCTGCAGCGTTTCCTTCTAACGTGGCTTTTAACAGGCAAAGTTTAGTTTATCAATATTTCCTTGTATGAATGACTCTTTACCAAGGCCTTGGTCTGAAGATTTCTTTCCTTTTCCTTTCTTTTCTTTTTTTTTTTTTAATCTCAGTCTTAACCTTTTTATTGCTGTCCTATTTTCTTGTATTACAGGTAAGTCCATGATCTATTTTGACTGAATTTCTGTGTAAGTTTTGAAATAGTCAAAGTTTCTGTTAGATCTCTGACTGTCAGATTTGAGTAACACTAGTGTTATTGCAAAGAGCTGTCTCTGCTCTATTGAATGTCCGCTTTCAAGAACAATTAGGCATTTTGGAGGCTGTGGGGCCTGTTCCCAGACTCTTCCTTTGTGTTTCGTGTTTGCCAATACTGGAACTGCATATCAAATCTCAATTTGGTAAGCAGCTTCCTACTGCCTTACTATTCGTTTCCAGGTTGTTTTGCCTCTTTTAATTTCTTTGCATTCTTTTACTAATTTTAGAATTATATTGAACCCACTTATCACTTATGTACTGCCTGCCTCTGCCTCCTAAGTGCTGGGATTAAAGACATGTGACACCACCTCTCCTTTTTCTTTTCCCCCTTTATTATTATTTTTTTAACTTAGTACATTTTACAACCCGCATACTGCCCCCTCCTGGTCACCCACTCCCACATTCCTTCTCCGCATTCCCCAATCCCTTCGCCTCTGACTAAGTAGGCTTCCTCCTCGATATCCCCTTACCTTTACACATCAAGCCTCTAAAAAGCTAGGATATCCACTGCCCCTGAAACCAGACAAGGCAGCCCAGTTAGAACATATCCCACATGCAGGCAACAGCTTTTGGGAACACCCACTCCAAGTTGTTCAGGGCCCACATGAACTCCAGACTGCATTTGTGCAGGGAGGCCTAGGTCTGACCTGTGTATGTACTATCATTGTTGGTTCAGTCTGTGAGAGCCTCAAAGATCCAGATGAGTTGCTTCTGTTGGTCTTTTGATGGTGCTCCAATCCACTGCTGGTCCCCAAATCCTTCCTTCCAATCCTTACCTAAGAGTCCTCAAGTTCTGCCTCCTGTTTGGCTGTGGATATCTACATCTGTCTGAGTCAGTTGCTTGGTGGAGTCTCTCAGGGGACAGCCATGCTAGAATCCTGTCTGCAAGCATAACAGAGCATCATTAATGGTGTTAGGGATTAGTGTTTGCCCATGGGATGCATCCCTAGTTGGGCCAGTTATTGGTTGCCCATTCTCTAAGTCTTGATCCATCCCCTGTCCCTGCATTTCTTGAAGACAGGAAAGATTTTGGGTCAAGTATCTTGAACGGGATGATGTCTCTGTTGTTCCACTGAGGTTCCTGCCTTGGCTACAGAAGGTGGCATCTTTGGGTACCATATCCCCAGTGCTGTGAGTCACAGCTAAAAATGCTCCCATTGAACTTGGTCACCTCGTTTATCCCAGGTCTGTCTCATCTTGGAGTTGCCCACCCCTACCCCTGTCAGTTGCCGATTTACACTCATTCTCATGTCCATTTGGCCATCCCTCCTTTTCCTCCCCACACCTGTTAATGAATTCCCCCCATTCCCCTTCTCATCCCCTCTTCCACCCAGTTCCCTCCCTCCATCTGACTCTAATGACATTTTTATTGCCCTTCTGTGTGAGTTTCAAGCATTCTCAATTGTGCCTTCCTTCTTGTTTATCTTTTTTGGGTCTGTGGAATGTAGCATGAGAATCCTGTGTTTTATGGCTAATATCATTTATTAGTTAATACATACCAGGCATGTCCTTTTGGGATTGGGTTACATCACTCAGGATGATATTCTCCTGCAAAACTCATGATGTCTTTTTTTTTAGTGGTGGAATAGTATTCCATTCTGTAGATGTACCAAGTCTTCTGTATCCATTCCTCAGCTGAGGGTCATCTAGGTTGTTTTCAGCTTCTGACTATCATGAATAAAATTGAGCAATTGTTTGTGAGATGGTGGGGCATCTTTTGGGTATATGCTCAGGAGTGATATATCTATGTCTTGAGTTAGAACTATTCCCAGTTTTCTGAGAAACCCCAAATGTCACTCCAACCAGCAACGGAGGGGTGTTCCCATTACTCACATCCCCACCAGCTTGGTGTTTATTGATGTGAAGTTCAAGTCCAGGTCTCACACAGGCAGAGCATTGCTCTACCACAAAGCTGCTCCCTTAGACTCTATGTATGGTTTAAAATAATTTCACTGCATTATCGTAGAAATATTTTAATATTATAATATCGTAGAAATATTTTAATGGTACTCCATACTCCTAGGACATCCTTTTCATTGTAAATATGAGAGTGGATCAGGGAAGCATGGTCTGAGGTACAAAAGTGTCTAAATAGAATTGCTATATCCCTTTTCCTCTTTTATTCTTAGGACTAGTTAGCCCCATTCTATTTCCAATTATATAAGAGTACAAGACTCCTGTAATCATAAGGTTGGGAAGTGACAGAGTCTGGATGCCAACTCAGATCAAAACCAGTTATTTTTGTATCTCCTGTCTCAAGGATTGTAGTATCTTTAACTGTGAATGAAAATGAGAATGGCTGCTTTTCACACTCCAAGATGAAGATGGTCATCACAAGGAGTACCATGTGGAATCATATGTGCACTAAAACTCACTGATGGCCAGTGACTGAGCACCCATACTTCTGACAGATGAGAAAGTTGTGTCCTGTAACTCATCAGCACTGAGAATATGGTCAGTCCAAGTGGATTTCATACTCTTAGCCCTCCACACATCATAGCTTTTGCACTGGGGAGAACCAGCTGCTGGAAATCATGAACTCATGACTGCTGGAGCTGTGCTCACTGCTGCTGCCTGTCATTGTGAGAATGTCATACAGCATATAACTAGTCAGAATACAGGCTATAATTTCTTCTGAGGTCATACAGCTTTTACATTATTATATGTTGCAGATTTTCTGTCTATTAATTTCTCAGAGAACAGTAGTAATCTCAAAAATCAGTAGTTTGATCTGGGGGACTATAGGAATAAATGCAAATTTTTTTAGGTGCAAACCTCAGGAATAATTCAGCTTACTCCAAAGTTTGGACTTTGAAAACAATGTCTGCCCCATTTAACTTTTTATCTAAGTTTGGGTTGAAAAGTGTTAATTATCAGAGTAGGTGACTTTTGAGAGAATAGACACCCTTCACATGCTGTCCCATTAAGCACCTTTCAAAAAGAGACGGATTGCTGTTTGGTGCTCTGGTTTCCTGCCTTTCACTCCTCTCCCTTCTTATTTCACTTTCATTCCTATCATGTCTTTGGCTCTACAACTCTTATGAAATTTATTTTTATTTTCAATTCAATAGATGTCAGTTCTATAAACTTGTTCCATATATTCTGCTTCAAATGTGGCAGATGTGAAAGAAAGAGACTCCTCTGGTAGAATAGCAATGACTTGATTTTCTGTGATTCTTACCATTACTAAAGTGGACCAGCAGTGTAAGCCAAGAGAGAATAAGGTGTAATTGCTTGACTAAAGTGGTGGTCGCATCGTTCCAGTATGTCCTCTGAATACCAAAGAGGAGGAGGACTTAAAGGAGGAACATTCTTTATTAGGGAAATAGGGAAGATAAAAAAATAAGACCCAAATGTAGCATGGGTGCATCATTGAAATCTGAGGTAAAATATTACCTACTGTGCAATAGTCTGTGAAGATATTTAAAAGCCAGTACATCCACAGGGGTTTCTCCTGCAAGTTACATAGAATAAAGGGGCTTAGAAAGAGGAAGCTGCTCACACTATCTTAGCAATTGTATTATAAGGACAAGGCAATAATCTAGAAATGCAGGAAGATTAGTATACTGTGTTTTGTTTCAGTATTAATTTATTTTCCTCTGACAATAATTTAAATTTATTTCTTCAGTAACTAATAAAGAGCATCTGCGTTCAGTAATAAGATTTGATACTACTTATGCTCACTTGAATAACACCAGTGAGTGACTTACTGAATATATGCCTGTTATTCTGTGCAAGTCTTCACTTACTAGCAAGCTAGTTAATTTATTATTATTATTATTAATATTAATATAAAAATGAAATAAAATGTGTAGATTACATGTCTTATCATAAACATTGCATTTTAAAAGTTGCTAATTTATCATCAAATATCTTGTCTTTTAATCACTATGTTCAACTTTTTTTTTTAACTTGAGTATTCCTTATATACATTTCGAGTGTTATTCCCTTTCCCGGTTTCGGGGCAAACAATCCCCTCCCCCCTCTCCTTTTTTATGGGTCTTCCCCTCCCCATTCTCCCCCCTTTACGCCCTCCCCCCAACAATCTAGTTTTCTGGGGGTAACTCTTAGCAGGACCCAGAGCTTCCCCTTCCTCTGGTGCTCTTACTAGGATATTCATTGAAACCTAAGAGGTCAGAGTCCAGGGTCAGTCCATGTATAGTCTTTAGGTAGTGGCTTAGTCCCTGGAAGCTCTGGTTGCTTGGCATTGTTGTACATAGGGGTCTCGAGCCCCTTCAAGCTCTTCCTGTTCTTTCTCTGATTCCTTCAACGGGGGTCCTATTCTCAATTCAGTGGTTTGCTGATGGCATACACTTCTGTGTTTGCTGAACTCTGGCTGTGTCTCTCAGGAGAGATCTACATCCGGCTCCTGTAGGCCTGCACTACTTTGATTCATCCATCTTGTCTAATTGGATGTCTGTATATGCATGGGCCACATGTGGGGCACGCTTTGAATGGGTGTTCCTACTGTGTCTGTTTTAATCTTTGCCTCTCTATTCCCTGCCAAGGGTATTCTTTTTCCCCTTTTAAAGAAGGAGTGAAGCATTCACATTTTGATCATGTGTCTTGAGCTTCATTTGTTCTAGGCATCAAGGGTAATTCAAGCATTTGGGCTAATAGTCACTTATCAATGAGTGCATATCATGTATGTTTTTCTGTGATTGGGTTACCTCACACAGGATGATATTTTCCAGTTCCGACCATTTGCCTACGAATTTCATAAGGTCATTGTTTTTGATAGCTGGGTAATATTCCATCGTGTAGATGTACCATGTTTTTGTATCCATTCCTCTGTTGAATGGCATCAGGGTTCTTTCCAGCTTCTTGCTATTATAAATAAGGCTGTGATGAACCTAGTGGAGCACGTGTCTTTTTTATATCTTGGGGCATCTTTCGGGTATATGCCCAAGAGAGGTATAACTGGACCCTCAGGCAGTTCAATGTCCAATATTCTGAGATACATCCAGACTGATTTCCAGAGTGGTTGTAACAGTCTACAATTCCACCAACAATAGAGGAGTCTTCCTCTTTCTCCGCATCCTCACCAGCATCTGCTGTCACCTGAGTTTTTGATCTTAGCCATTCTCACTGGTGTGAGGTGAAATCAGGGTTGTTTTGATTTGCATTTCCCTTATGACTAAAGATGTTGAACATTTCTTTAGGTGTTTCTCAGCCATCCGGCATTCCTCAGCTGTGAATTCTTTGTTTAGCTCTAAACCCCATTTCTAATAGGGTTATTTGTCTCCATGCGGTCTAACTTCTTGAGTTCTTTATATATTTTGGATATAAGGCCTCTATCTGTTGTAGGATTGGTAAAGATCTTTTCCCAATCTGTTGGTTGCCGTTTTGTCCTAAACACAGTGTCCTTTGCCTTACAGAAGCTTTGTAGTTTTATGAGATCCCATTTGTCAATTCTTGATCTTAGAGCATCAGCCATTGGAGTTTTGTACACGAATTTTTTTTCCAGTGCCCATGTGTTCCAGATGCTTCCCTAGATTTTTTTCTATTAGTTTGAGTGTATCTGGTTTGATGTGAAGGTCCTTGATCCACTTGGACTTAAGCTTTGTACAGGGTGATTAGCATGGATCGATCTGCATTCTTCTACATGTTGACCTCCTGTTGAACCAGCACCATTTTCTGAAAATACTCTTTTTTCCATTTGCTTGTTTTGTCTCCTTTATCAAAAATCAAGTGCCCGTAGGTGTGTGAGTTCATTTCTGGGTCTTCAATTCTGTTCCATTGGTCTATCTGTCTGTTTCTGTACCAATACCATGCAGTTTTTATCACTATTGCTCTGTAATACTGCTTTAGTTCATGGATAGTGATTCCCCCTGAAGTCTTTTTTTGTTGAGGATAATTTTAGCTATCCTGGGTTTTTTGTTATTCCAGATGAATTTGCAAAGAGTGGATTGGTATTTTGATGGGAATTGCATTGAATCTATAGATCGCTATTGGTAAAATGGCCATTTTTACTATGATAATCCTACCAATCCATGAGCATGGGAGATCTTTCCATCTTCTGAGGACTTCTTCAATTTCTTTCTTCAGAGTCTTGAAGTTCTTATTGTACAGATCTTATACTTGCTTGGTTAAAGTCACACCGAGGTACTTTATATTATTTGGGTCTATTATGAAGGGTGTCGTTTCCCTAATTTCGTTCCCTGCTTGTTTCTCTTTTGTGTAGCCAAAGGCTACTGATTTATTTGAGTTAATTTTATACGCAGCCACTTTGCTGAAGTTGTGTATTAGCTTTAGTAGTTCTCTGTTGGAACTTTTCGGATCACTTAAATATACTATCATATCATTGGCAACAAGTGATAATTTGACTTCTTCTTTTCCAATCTGTATCCCCTTGACCTCCTTTTGTTGTCTGATTGCCCTGGCTAGAACTTCAAGAACTATATTGAATAAGTAGGGAGAGAGTGGGCAGCCTTGTCTAGTCCCTGATTTTAGTGGGATTGTTTCATGTTTCTCTCCATTAAGTTTAATGTTAGCAACTGGTTTGCTGTATATGGCTTTTACTATGTTTAGGTATGGGCCTTGAATTCCTTGACTTTCCAGTACTTTTATCGTGGAGGGGTGTTGAATTTTGTCAAATGCTTTCTCAGCATCTAATGAAATGATCATGTGGTTTTGTTCTTTCTGTTTGTTTATATAATGGATCACGTTGATGGTTTTCCGTATATTAAACCATCCCTGCATGCATGGGATGATGCCTACTTGATCATGGTGGATGATTGTTTTGATGTGTTCTTGGATTCCGTTTCCGAGAATTTTATTGAGTATTTTTGCGTCGATATTCATAAGGGAAATTGGTCTGAAGTTCTCTTTCTTTGTTGGGTCTTTCTGTGGTTTAGGTTTAAGTGTAATTGTGGCTTCATAGAAGGGATTCGGTAGTGCTCCATCTGTTTCAATTTTATGGAATAGTTTGGATAATATTGGTATGAAGTCTTCTATGAAGGTCTGATAGAATTCTGCACTAAACCCATCTGGACCTGGGCTGTTTTTGGTTGGTAGACCTTTAATGACTGTTTCTATTTCTTTAGGGGTTGTTTAACTGGTTTATCTGTTCCTGATTTAACTTTCGTACCTGGTATCTGACGAGGAAATTGTCCATCTCCTGCAGATTTTCAAGTTTTGTTGAATATAGGCTTTTATATTAAGATCTGATGATTTTTTGAATTTCCTCTGAATCTGTAGTTATGTCTCCCTTTTGTCTATGTTTTTGTTAATTTGGACACACTCTCTGTTTCCTCTCAGTAGTCTGGCTATGGGTTTATCTATCTTGTTGATTTTCTCAAAGAACCAACTTGTGGTTCTGTTGATTCTTTGGATGGCCTTTTTGTTTCTACTTGGTTGATTTCAGCTCCGAGTTTGATTATTTCATGCCTTCTACTCCTCCTGGGTTTATTTGCTTCTTTTTGTTATGGAGATTTTTGGTGTGCTGTCAAGCTGCTGACATATGCTCTTTCCTGTTTCTTTCTGCAGGCACTCAATGCTATGTGTTTTCCTCTTAGCACAGCTTTCATTGTGTCCCATACGCTTGGGTGTGTTGTACCTTAATTTTCATTAAATTCTAAGAAGTCTTTAATTTCTTTCATTATTTCTTCCTTGACCATGTTATCATTGAGTAGAGCATGGTTCAATTTTCACGTATATTTGGGCATTCTTACCTTATTGTTATTGAAGACCAGTTTTAGGCCGTGGTGGTCCGATATCACGCATGGGATTATTTCTATCTATCTGTACCTGTTGAGGCCCGTTTCTTGACCAATTATATGGTCAATTTTGGAGAAAGTACCATGAGGAGCTGAGAAGAAGGTATATTCTTTTACTTTAGGATAGAATGTTCTATAAATATCCGTTAAGTCCATTTGGCTCATATTTCTCTTAGTCTGTCAACATCTCTGTTTAATTTCTGTTTCCATGATCTGTCCATTGATGAGAGTGGGGTGTTGAAACCTCCCACTATTATTGTCTGAGGTGCAATGTGTGTTTCGAGCTTAGTAAGGTTTCTTTTACGTATGTAGGTTCCGTTGTATTTAGGGCATAGATATTTAGGATTGAGAGTTCATCTTGGTGGATTTTTCCTCTGATGAATAAGAAGTGTCCTTCCTTAACTTTTTGATGAATTTTAGTTGAAAATTGATTTTATTTGATATTACAATGGCTACTCTAGCTTGCTTTTTCTGACCGTTTGCTTGGAAAGTTGTTTTCCAGCCTTTCACTCTGAGGTAGTGTCTGTCTTTGTCTCTGAGGTGTGTTTCCTTTAGGCAGAAGAATGCAGGGTCCTCGTTGCTTATCCAGTTTGTTAATCTATGTATTTATATTGGGGAGTTGAGACCATTAATGTTGATAGATATTAAGGAATAGTGATAATTGATTCCTGTTATATTCATATTTGGATGTGAGGTTATGTTTGTGTGCTTTTCCTCTCTTTGTTTTGTTGCCAAGACGATTAATTTCTTGCTTCTTCTAGGGTATAGCTTGCCTCTTTATGTTGGGCTTTACCATATATTATCCTTTGTAGTGCTGGATTTGCAGAAAGATATTGTATAAATTTGGTTTTGTCATGGAATTTTTTGGTTTCTCCATCTATGTTAATTGAAAGATTTGCAGTATACATTAACCTGGGCTGGCATTTTGTTCCCTTAGGGTCTCTATGAGATCTGTCCAGGATCTTCTGGCTTTCATAGTTTCTGGCGAAAAATCTGGTGTAATTCTGATAGGTCTCCCTTTTTATGTTACTTGACCTTTTTCCCTTACTGCTTTTAATATTCTTTCTTTATTTTGTGTGTTTGGTGTCTTGACTATTATGTGACGGGAGGTGTTTCTTTTGTTGTCCAATCTATTTGGAGTTCTGTAGGCTTCTTGTATGCCTATGGGTATCTCTTTTTTTAGGTTTTGGAAGTTTTCTTCTATGATTTTGTTGAAGATATTTACTGGTCCTTTGAGCTGGGAGTCTTTACTCTCTTTTATTCCTATTATCCTTAGGTTTGATCTTCCCATTGAGTCCTGGATTTCCTGTATGTTTTGTACCAGTAGCTTTTTCTGCTTTATATTATCTGTGACAGTTGAGTCAATGATTTCTATGGAAACTTCTGCTCCTGAGATTCTCTCTTCCATTTCTTGTATTCTGTTGATGAAGCTCGTATCTACAATTCCTTCTCTCTTCTTTTGGTTTTCTATATCCAGCGTTGTTTCCATGTGTTCTTTTTTGATTGCTTCTATTTCCATTTTTAATTCCTTCAACTGTTTTATTGTATTTTCCTGGAAATCTTTCAGGGATTTTTGTGACTCCTCTCTATGGGCTTCTACTTGTTTATTTATGATTTCCTGGAATTCTTTCAGGTATTTTTGAGCTTCCTCTCTGTAGGCTTCTGCTTGTTCTCTAAGGGAGTTCTTCATGTCTTTCTTGATGTCCTCCATCATCATGATCTAATATGATTTGATCTGTTGTGTTTGGATATACCATGTTTGCTTTGGCGGAGAATTAGGCTCCGATGATGCCATGTAGTCTTGGTTTCTGCTGCTTGGGTTCCTGCGCTTGCCTCTCACCATCAGATTATCTCTAGTGTTACCTTGTTTTGCTATTTCTGGCAGTGGCTAGACTGTCCTATAATCCTGTGTGTCAAGAGTGTTGTAGACCTGTTTTCCTGTTTTCTTTCTGCCAGTTATGGGGACAGAGTGTTCTGCCTTCGGCGTGTAGTTTTTCCTATTTACAGTCCTTCAGCTGTTCCTGTGGGCCTGTGTCTCATGTTCACCAGGCAGGTCACTTGCAGCAGAAAAGTTGGTCTTACCTGTGGTCCCGAGGCTCATGTTTCCTCGTGGGGTGCAGCCTACTTGCTCTTGGCGGCAGCAGCAACCAGGAAGATCTGTGCTGTCATTTCCAGGAGCCTCCATGCACCATGGTTCCAGATGGCATTTGGTGTATTCCTCTGGCATCAGATATGTGTGCAGAGTGCAGTCTCTTCTGGTTTCCCAGATGAGTCTGCCTCTCTGTAGGTTTAGCTCTCCCTCCCATGGGATTTGGGTGCAGAGAACTGTTTATCCTGTCTGTCCCTTCATGTTCCGGTGGTGTCTCAGGCCCAGGGGTCCTGCCGCACCTGGGCCCTTCACCATGGGAACCCAGAGGCCGTATACAGTTTCCTCTTAAGCCAGGGATGTGGGTAGGGTAGGACAGTGTTGGTTGTCTCTTCCACTCTGCAGACTCAGGAGTTCCCACCTGACCAGGTGGTGAGGTCTCTCTCCCACAGGGTTTGGGAGCAGAGAGCTGCAGCGGGTCGGTATCCGCGGGTTTGGTTCTCCCTGTAAACCCAGGAAGTGTCCGGTACTAGAGGAATTTTTCCTCTGTGTATCCTGAGTTAACCAGGAAGGTCTCTTGCAGGAGAAAAGTTGGTCTTACCTGTGGTCCCGAAGCTCAAGTTTGCTCGTGGCGTGCTGCCTACGAGCTCTCTGTGGTGGCATCCGTTAATCTTATTTTTTAAATATTGAAGACTGGATTTCATTCCATTCCTGAATTTGCTTTATTTTTGCAAACCTTGGTAGATAAAATGTGAGTGTGTTTAAATGACCCGTGAAGCTGATGATTCCTACTACTTAGCTGACCTCTGAAAAAAATCCAAATACACATAGATAACAAATTATGTGTTAGAAAATTAGAATTAAAATTCAGTGTTCTAATATAAATATTAGATCAATATGCTTTGAAGAAAATTCTTATGACTTTCTTAGTACTTTATTGCTGTGAAGAGACAATATCATCACAGCAATTCTTATAAAGCAAACATTTAATTGGGGCTGGCTTACAGTTTCAGATGTTTAATCCATTTTCATGGTGTGAAGCATGGCAGAGTACAGGCAGACTGATGCTGAGAAGGAGCTGAGAGTTCTACATCTTGATCCACACGGAACATAAGGAAACTGTATATTATACTGGGCCTGGCATGAACATATTAGACCTAAAAGCCTGTCTCTTCCACCAAGGCCACACCTCTTAATAGTGCCACTCTCTTTGGACCCAGGTTTCAGTCTGTTGGGTCAAACCTATTCTAATAACCACAGTGATTATAATAAACCTGGAGATTTTTACTATCCAAACAGAGCCTTTCGGTTCTGTTCTGTTCTTTCTTTTCTTCCTCCTCCTCTTCCTCCTTTTTTCTTCTTCCTCATCCTCCTCTATTTTCTTCTTTTTGATAGATCCAATTAGGATCACTTGCCTTTACTTCCTACTATCTGTCTAAAAGAAATTAAGTAAGTATATACTAGGGTATATTTATTTAATAAACCGGCTCTGTGGTATGAGTATAGATTGGGAACAATGGGTTGTAGAGTTTCTTGATTTCCATGATATAAATTTTTTCATGAGACCCAGTGTTATGCCATTGACTGTTGCATGTGGAGTTGAAAGAAGATGTACAGTAGACCAGCAATGCACAGTGATTCTGTCATGCATATAGAATGTATGCAACCTGGGCAGGGTAGAGGAAAACAGAGTGTAACAACAGGAAAAAGTGATAATTCTGAGTGTCGGTTATTTTAACATATACCTAGCTGTAAGTTTATATGCCTTACCATTTAATAAAGATTGTGTCAGCAAACAGTTATGTATCTTATGAGATAAGACGTACTGACTCCAGTTGTTCTAGACCTGCAAGGTATCAGTTCTTTCTGACTGTCCAATTCTAGTGTCAGTACATGTCTGAACATTTATTTTACTAAAATAATGATCCTAAGGCCCAAGAAGGCATTCAGAAATCAAGACCTATGTCTTTTCCAATGTTATTTCAAGTGGTTACAAACTATCTTGTGTGTTGTCTTATGTCTTATAAACCCTAGATATAAGCAACAATTTTTTAAACATAACACACTTTCATACCTAAAGCCTTTTCAAAAATTTCTTCAACCTTGAATGACTTAACTTTATCCTCCTAGCATTTGCAACACTATTTATTTTTCTAGAAATATCCCAAATGCTGTGGGCGTTCATTTCCTTCTGTGGGAAACTCCCAGTCTCCTTGATGTTTTTGCAGCTCCTTGTACTTCCTTTGAACTCAGCTTCACTTATGTAGCAAACGTCTGTTACTCAGCAAATTATCAGTTACCTTTGGATCATTCCATACTCAACTCATTAATAACTTAAAAATGATCAGTAAATACTTGTTTATTAGGACCAATTGTGGGGAATGCATGAGACAGTATGAGAAACTGACCAAAATTTAAAACTTTTTGAGGTTAGATCATGTGCACCATTATTTTTTCTGGAAATTCAGAACCAGCTTATTGGTTATCTAGCAATATCTTGAAACTGGCGAACATCATGGAAACTCAGGAAGTTACCAGAGGAGGATTTCAGAGAGCAAAGGCATTCAAAACCAAAAAGATTAAATTGTATAACTATGTTTACAAATTAGTTTTATTCTGATTTGATGTGCTTTATTGTTTTCTCAGAATAAAGCCGAAAGTTTCCAGCATAAAGCCAGATTAGCCTTTGTATGGGTGATGCCTCAGTTAGGGGAGGTGGAGAGGGAAAGTCATGGATCTCTGTAGCTTGAAGGAGCTCTGCTCCATAAACATAAAGGGAGAGTAAGTGCCTCATCACAGCCTCTGTTGTGTTCTCAGCACTTTCTCTGGAGTCCTCCCAAAGGGTAAGCATTGATGATCCAGTGTGTGAAGGAGGCTCTAAAGTAAAAGACACCCCAGGTGCTCTTGGAGAGAAAGTGGTGCAGGCTCTTCCTGGTGTTTCTGCATTGTTTTCCCCCATAGTTTACTCTAAGCTGGCACCTAGTGGTAGAATTTAAATTTCATGGTTAGACATCCAAAGAGTACACTGAAATGTTACAGACTCCTAGTAAACATTTGTATAATTTTGTATACGGTTAGTTCAATGATTGTCGTGGCACATCAGAGAAGTCATATTTGTTATTAACCATTGTTTGACAATGATTCTTTTAGGGATATTTATTTTAACAGTTTGATTTCTTATGGTGTTATGAAGAATCTACCTTTACTAAGGAACTGTAATTCAATCAAGTAATCTTTTCTTTCCTTTTCCTCTTCTCTCCTCTTTCTCCAGAATGAGGTCATTCTGGCACCATGGTGTTCTTTTACATGTGATCTTCTTTTGTATCATCAGTTCCTGCTATACCCTCATCTGTGATCTCAAGGTGGACTGGGGTCTCTTTGATAAGAATGCTACAGAAAACACTTTCCTCTGGGAACAAATTGTATACCGTCAAAAAGCATGTATAGAATTTCACACTTATCTTAGATATATCTGTAGATAGGTCACACAGCAGTACTGACACAGGTCTAGTTAACTAATAAGATTACAAAACAATTATCCCAGATACCAATCTAATCCACAAAACACCTTATCTTGTTTGTTTGCTGTGTAGTAGATGCAGTGGGATATTTATCAGAAGTGAGTCCCAACCCAATCAGAGTGGGAGAAAAAATATATATGTTATGTATTGTATATAATCTATTTTATATATAATATATTATTTTATGATTTTACTGTCATATTAGAGTTACAGGACTATGAGATGCTGAATTTTAAATTAAAAGAACAAGAATGCTTACACATGTGATTTATAAAGGTAAATATGGTGATTAGATCTTGAAAACATTAAGCCATGAACTGGGAATCTAGTTGTCTGTATCCAGTCCCAGATGTACACCAAGTAGGCCATTCAGACAGCGAAGACCGCAGAAGATTAGCAAAGTAAGGGTGTTAGATTACATTAGCTCTTGATATTTTTATTGGCATTAAGTTCTGGTGTGGATATCATAGAGATTGTGTTAATAATTTTAAGGATTTATATATTTATTTCATGTATATGACTACACTGTAGCTGTCTTCACACCAGAAGAGGGCATCAGATACCTTAAGGATTGTTGTGAACCACCACGTGGTTGCTGGGATTTGAACTCAGGGCCTCTTGAAGAACAGTCAGTGCTCTTAACTGCTGAGCCATCTCTCTAAGCCTGAGTTAATATTTTGACCTATACCAAATTGTCACCTTTATGTCAGATTTGTGTTTTGAAAAGTATGCGACTGTGGGGTGCTGGGTAGAGAAAGCTGCCTGGGAGGACTGGAGCAGCATGCGTGAGCAGAATGCTGTGTGAATAGGGGTCTCGGGTGAGCCCTTGCAGGAAAGCAGTGATCCTCACATGAGAATTTAGGAATCATCACTGAGTATGACACATACTTTTTATAATTCTCAACTAAAGGGAAACAAGGGGCAGGGCCAGGTGAAAGCATGCAGGCACAAGCAGGCACAGGATGCAGATTTCAGTCCCTAGTACCATTTTAAAGAAAGAAAGAAAGCAGGGTCAGGTAAAGCTGCTTCATATTCACCACATGTGTCCTTTTTATAACTGTTGTGGTGTTGGTAAACACTGGGGTACATTTGTTTCCTGTGCCCAGTGTGCAAGTTCTGTGTCTCTATATCAATGTTAGTTTGTTTTCTCTCATAGACTTCTCATTTACAGACTTTCATACAGTGAGTTTGGCAAATAGATTCTGTCTGTCAGTTTCTTTATTATTATATATTTTGTTTTTTCTTTTTTTTTGGGGGGGGGAAGCTGGGTACTGAACCCAGGGCCTTGCACTTTCTAGGCAAGCACTTTACCTCTGAGCTAAGTCCCCAAACCTTTATTATTATATATTTTAATGCTCTAGAAAATAAAGTTATACTTTCTTGAAATATAATTGAAAATTTATAAGAAAAAAGTGAAGAAGCCATTGTGCAGTCCAGTTTACCTTCATTCTGAAATCCTGTTACAGTGTCATACAAATTCTGCCTGCCTCCTCTCAAAGGGAGCATAGGTTGTGTGTGTGTGTAATGAATCTAAGAAAGGGACCGTGAAAGGGTTAAAAAGAGCCCTTAAGGAAAGAGGGGATGGGAGTGATCACCACATATGACATGAAAATAGAAGAGGAGCCACTGTGTGTCAAGAACAGGGGTTAAGGCAAGGGAGCAGGAACAAATCTGAAGAATTCAGAATGAAAACTGAGGAGATGCACTACGGAAACCTTTGGATGATTTTTGCTGGCATATTTTTTTTATTTAATAGCTAATTGTCAGCTCATTGATAATGTTTAAAACTGACTAATCAAAACATTTTCAAATATGGAGGCAAATGGGATGGGTAATTACAAATGTTTGTCTCTAGGGAGTGGAAAAAGAGCAGTACAAGGGGAAAGATTGTAGGTTCTTGTTCACTTTATAGTTATAGTGGTGATGAATACACTTGGTTAAAGTTAAAATAGGATTGGAGGAATGGCTCAGTTCCTAAGGAAACCTGCTGGTCATGGAGAGGAACTTGCTCAGTTCCCAATACTTCATGACAGCTCACAGCCATCTGAAATTCTAATGCCAGGGACTCATTGTCTTCCTCTAGCTTCTGAAGGAACAAGATACCTACAGTGAACAAATACATGCATGCCAGCAAACACTCACACACATAAAAAAGAACACTTTTGAAGAGTAAGTTAAATAAATACTATAGCTTAGTACCTAGGAGTTCTAGTTACGAATATGGCACAGCCTTGAAATACATTTTAAAGTGCTAATTTTGCTTAGTAATAAGTAAATTGTGTGTTCTGGGATCTGTTGGCAGTTGTGTATTTAAGAATCTTGGACAAAATGCATTAGCAGAATACTATGATCAGTGATGATTCTCAAATCCAAGCCTCGTTTTATTTTTCAACATCAAAAATAAAAGGTAAAAGTTATGTGTGGGATGAAGAAATTACAGTCTGCACATTGTGTCTGACACTGACATCTGGGAAAGAGAAGTGCTTCTAGTTGAGACTTCAACATCTCAATCTTTCAACTAGTATTACTCTGAGTATCATGCATTGACAGTGACTCTTTATATTTCTGAGTCAATACGTGTGATTAGCAGGCAGTTCTCTTTTCTAAAACGTGTTTCATTTTCTCTTATTTTTAACAAGGTTTTTGCTTCTTTAATTGGATATTTCTATATTTTCATTACAAATGATAGGTCCTTTTCCAGTTTCCTGTTCATAAGATCTATAGATCTATAGATCCAATCATAAGATCTATAAGATCCAATCTCCTCTATAACCACCCTTACTGCCCCTTGACATTCCCAAAAACTGGGAGTTAAACCTAGGGATGAAACCAAAGGGCTTCTCCTTCCTTTGGTGACCAACAAGGCCATCCTCTCCTACATAAACAGTTGGAACACTAGGTCTATCTATTTACATTCTTTGAATATTGGTTGAACCTGAAATTTCTGGTTTGTTGGCATTGTTGTTCTTATGGTGTTGAACATCCCCTCAGGTCTTGTAATTCTTTCTCAAAATCTAACAACAAGAGGTCCATTCTCAGTTCACTGGGTTGACACGAATTTTCACTTCTGTATTGGATGTGCTCTAGCTGTGTCTCTCAGGAAACATCTATATCCTGTTCCTGGCAGCATGCCTTTCTAAGATTCAACAGTCTTATCTAGTTTTGTAAGCTGATATATATATATATATATATATATATATATATATATATATATATAGATAGATAGATAGGTAGATATAGATATAGATATAGATATAGATATATAGATATAGATATAGATAGAGATATAGATAGAGATAGAGATAGAGATAGAGATTGAGATAGATATAGATATAGATATAGATATAGATATAGATATAGATATAGATATATAGATATAGATATAGATATAGATATAGATATAGATATAGATATAGATATAGATATAGATATAGATATAGATATAGATATAGATTTTGGTGGCTCCTACACACATGAGATTAGGTAAAATATTAATATAATTCTTTGTAACAAGCTCAATTATTTAGAATCCACAAATGACAATGACAAATAGACTCCCTCCTTTTCTTATGAAATTAGTAATGTTGAGGTGTCCCTGGACCTGAAGCCATTCCTCTTCCTGCCCATCCAAATGAATCTCATGTTTTGTCTGAAGAAAGAATCATGGTAAAATATCCAAACCCTCAAGTCTGTCGCTGGGAAAACAGCATGGTAGTTATTAGAGAACTGACATCTAATGGGACTACAGAACCACATTCTATTGTCAATGTTGTCCTTTGCTTTTCTGATGTCTCGTAATTTTTTGACAAAATAAGGATTTGGGAGTTTATCATTTGAAGAAAGAACAGAGTATTTACACTGTTATATTCATTCTATAGCTGTGCCACCTTTGTTGCCAAAATTATTACAAAAATATTGAAAAGGAAAACAATTATTGAGTACACAATCAGGAATATTATAAAGTCCCCTATCAAGTAATGTACAGTAAGAAAATGTAATACAATATTGATTCAATTAAAGGTCTTGAGGGAAAATACGTGCCCTTGGGAAACAGAGAAAAACGAGGAAATTGAACTGTACATCACAGGAATGGACCTGGGAATAAAATTATTATCCAGAAGAATCTCCTCCACTCCATGTTCCTCGACCTTTTCTACCCATACCAAGCCCGTATCTTTCTCCATTCAGAGCATGTAACCAATAATGAAGTAAAGAGAATTCTCTAGCTTTAGAGAGATGTAGTACCATAAAGGTTTCTATGTGTCACAGGAGACTCTCCTGTAAAGTGCACCCTTGAATCTGGTCAATGTAAATATAGCAGTTCAGTAGGTAGGCCATTGCACTTCTCAGTGATATCATCATTAGGCATTCCCTGAAAAATCTCTTGTATCCTGCAGAGACCTAGCTTCTTTTGTGATGTCACAAGTGTTGTCCTGACTGCAATTCAATCCCAGATATTACTTCAGTACCTCTAGGGTTTACTAATTTCTCCTAATTCAGAGTAAAGAGCCATTTGCGAGGCAGAACAAAGAGGAAGATGATATCAGAGATGGGGAGAAAGAAGCTGCCCTTCTGTCTTTATATAATAAAAGGAAGAAATACGTGGTCTATAGGAAAACTCGGTGAGTCCTGTGCAGGTGGTGAGTGGATTCGCTGAAGAGATATCCTTGATCTGAGCCTTCCCCATATGGATATCAGGAGTTGGGAGCCTCTCAGAAGCATCTGGACTTTCCTGCTTGTTATGGTTCCTGGACATCAGAGAGTTTATATTATTAATTTCTTACAAAATCCAAGAGTTATGAAGGGCATAGTTGTTACCCGAGAGCTCATGAATCTTATTCTTTTTGTCACAAAAAGTTTCTAAGGAAGAAGGGAAAGACAGGTATTGTGTCCTCAGCTCAGAGTAAACTCCTCCATGATTTGGATTCATTTAGAGCAGTTTGTGTCTGACCCTGTTATCTGGGAGAGAGAAGTGATCCTATTAGACATTTTATTGTACCTGTCTTTTCACTAGTATTACTCTCCCATTCCCTGTCAATGACTTTTTAGATTTCTAAGTCAATAGGTGTGATTAGTTGGTTGTGCTCTTTAATTTCTTTCATTTTTTTATTTTTTACCATATTTTATTCCTTATTATTAATTGAATATTTCTACATTTATATTCAAATGTTATTTCATTTCCCAATTTTATGCCCATAAGATCACTAACCATGCTCCTGTTCTTGTTCTATTATGCCCCTTACTGCCCCTTTATGTTCCATTGAACTGTGAGTCTAACCCAGGGAGGATATATGGGTTGTCCTTCCATTGATGATTAAGAAGGACATACTCTGCCACATATGCAGTTCCAGCACTAGTTCTGTCCATGTACCTACTATGAATATTGGTTTAGTACCAGAAAGCACTGATTCATTTGCATTGTTGTTCATATGCGGTTAAAGCCCCTTCACCTCTTGTAATACTCTCTCAAAATCTACCAACAAGAGGTCCATTTTAAGTTTGACTCTAGCACTCACTTCTGAATTTTTTCTAAGGAAAGGTCTATATCTGGTTCCTGGCAGAATGCACTTCTTAGCTTCGTCAATATTATCTAGTTTCTGCGGCATAATATATATTTAATCTTTGATGGTTGGGGATTTGGCTCAGTGTAAGAGAACTTGCCTAGTAAGTGCAAGGACCTGGGTTCGGTCCCCAGCTCCGAAAAAAAGAAAAGAAAAAAAAAGAATGTAGAAATCACAATGAAAATGCCAAATAGACTCCCTCTTGTTCTTATGAACCTACTGAAGTTCAGGGTGCCCTGGACTACATTCTTCTCCCTGCCCATCCTCCTGAATCTTTTGTTTGGCCTGAAGAATGAATCATGGAAAAGCATCCAAAACCCTCAAATCTGTCCCTGGGACACTGGGAGGTTGACAGTGTATTACTGATATCAAAAAGGTCTAGAGAAACAAACTCGATATTCCATGTGGTACTTTGCTTTACTGATGTCTGAAAATTTTAAAAAAAATAAGGATTTGGGAGTTTATTATTTGAAGTAGGTACACAATATTTACACTGTTATAATCGCTCTATACCTGGGCCCCTTTTTTGCCATAATCATTGCAAAAAATTGAATTGGAAAACAATTTTGAGTACACATTCAGGAATATATATATATACATATATATATTCTGTCCCCTCTCAAGGAATGTAGAAAAAATTTCATACAATACTTCATCAATTGAAGGTCTGTAGGGAAAATACTTGCCTTTGAGAAACAGAGAAAACCTAGGAAATTGAACTGTATGTCACAGTAATGTACCTGGGAATAAAATTATTATCCAGAAGTATCTCCTCTGCTCCATGTTCCTAGATCTTTTCTACCCATGCCAAGCCCCTGACTAACGTTCTCCATTCATACCATGTAACCAATAATGAAGCAAAGAGAAGTCTCTAGCTGTAGAGAGATGGAGTACATAAAGGTTTCCCCTGTGTCATAGGAGACATACCTGGAAAAGGCACTCTCAAAACTGGTCAAAGTAAGGAAAGCTGATTGCAGGTAGGCCATGGCAGTTATCAGTGACATCATCATTAGGCCCTCCTTGAAAAATCTCTTGTAGCCTGGAGAGCCCTAGCTTCTTCTGTGATGTCACAAGTGTTGCCATGTCTGCAAATGCCTCTCAGATATTCCTTTACTACATCTAGGGGTTACTAATTGGCCTCTAATAAAGAGTAAATAGCCATTTGGGAATGAGTGGAAAGAGGGTAAAGAAAAGAGTGGTGGGGAGATGGCCTTCTGTATTTGTATAAAAAAGGAAGAAATACTTGTTCCATTGAAAGCTCAGTGAGCCCTGGTTAAGGGTTGAGGGGGTTTGCTGAAGAGATATCCTTTATCTGAGCCTTCAACATATGGGAATGAGGAACTGAGAGCCTCCTAGAAGTATCTGGACATCCCTGCTTGTTTTGGTTCCTTGAAGTCAGAGAGTTTATATCATTAATTTCCTTATTCCAAAAACCAGGTGTTGGAAAGGACCCAGTTGTTTCCTGAGAGCTCATGGCTTTTATAATTTTTCCCAGAAGAGAAAGGTCCTAAGGAAGAAGGGAAGTACAAGTATTGTGTCCTCAGCTCAGAGTACAGTCCTCCTTGCTTTGGATTCCTATAGTGCAGTTTGGGTCAGACACTGATATCTGGGAGAGAGAAGTGCTTCTATTTGAGATTTCATCATCTCACTCTTTCCACTAGTATTAATCTGGCTACCATTCCCTGACAGTTACCCTATAGATTTCTGAGCCAATAGCTGTGATTAGCTGGCAGTTAACGTTTTTTGCTTTTCTCTCATTTTTTAAATTTTTTTAGCAAATTTTATGTCTTTTTCTAATTAGATATATTTATATTTACATTTCAAATGTTATTTCCTTTCCCAGGTTCCTGTCCATGAGATCCATAAACAGTCCCACTAACCTACTTCTATAACCCCCCTTAGTGCACCTTGACATTCCCTTGAACTGGGAGGCAAACCTAGGGAGCAGCAAGGGCCTCTCCTTCCATTGGGGCCCAACAAGGTCATCCTCTGTTACCTATGCCGTTGGAGCCATAGGTCTGTCCATACACAGTCTTTGAATATTGGTTTAGTACCAGAAAGCTCTGGTTAGTTGAATTGTTGTTTTTATGGGGTTGAAAGTCCATTCAGCTCTTCTAATCATTTCTCAACTCTACAAACATGTAGTCCATTTTCAGTTCTCTGGTTTCCTGCTAGCATTCACTTCTGTATTAGATCTGCTCTAGCTGTGTCTCTCAGGAAAGATCTATATCCGTTACAGCATCCACTTCATAACTTCATCAATCATATCTAGTTTTGATTATATATATATATATATATATATATATATATATATTTGATATGCATTTGATATATATTTGAGATATGTATTTGATATATATATTTGAGATATATATTTGAGATATATACTTGAGATATATATATATATATATATATATATATATATATATATATATATATATATATCATAGGTGTCTCCTACAGCAATGAGGTTAGATAGAATTTTAGCATGGATGCTGCACAACTAGCTCAAGAATGTAGAATCCAGAAATGACAATGGCAAATAATCTCACTCCTGTTCTTATGAACCTTTGAAGTTGAGGTTTAACTGACCTCAAGCCATTCCTCTTACTGCCCATCCTTCTAAGTATTATGTATGGCCTGAAGAAAGAATCATGGTAAAATATTCAAAAACATCAAGAGTGACACTGGGAACACAGGTAGGTAGATATGAGAGAACTGATACTTAATTGGAAATAGAACCGCATTCTAGAGTCGATGTTGTCTTTGTTTTATTGATATCTGTTATTTTTTGGATAAAATAAGCATTTGGGAGTTTATCATTCAAAGTAGGTACACAATATTTACACTGTTATATTCAGTCAATGCTGGACCCACTTTGTTGCCAATATCAGTAAAAAAAAAGTAATTGGAGAACATATTATTGATATCACATTCAGGAATATATATATATATATATATATATATATATATATATATATATATATATATCCCCTATCAAGGAATGTTCAATTAGAAAATGAAATACAATACTCACTCAACTAAAGGTCTGTAGGGTAAATATAGGTCTTTTGGAAACAGAGAAAACCTAGGAAATTGAACTGTATGTCACAGGAATGAACCTGGTAATAATTTATGATCTAGAAGAATCTCCTCCATTCTATGTTCCTAGGTATTTTTTACCCATGCCATGCCCCTGAATAACTTTCTCCATTCAGACCATCTTAACTGTAATGCAGGAAAGAGAAGTCTCTAGGCTTAGATAGATGCAGAATGTAAGGGTTTCCACTGTGTCACAGGAGACACACCTGCAAATCGCACCCTTGAATCTATGCAAAGTAAGGAAAGCTGTTCAGCAGGAAGGCCATGGCAGTTCTCAGTGACATCATCATTAGGCCCTCCTTGAAAAATCTCTTGAATCCTGGAGAGCCGTAGCTTCTTCTGTGATGTCACAAGTGTTGCTGTGACAGCAACTGCCTCCCCGATATTAGTTCAGTACCTCTAGGGGTTACAAATTGACCTCTAATTCAGAGTAAACAGCCACTTGGGAGGGAGAACAAAGAGGATGAAGAAATCAGAGATGGGGAGAAGGAAGATGGGCTTCCTACTTGGTATAAAAAAAGGAAGAAATCTCAGTGAGTCCTGGGTTGGAGTTTAGTAGATTCACTGAAAACACAGACTTGACCTTAGCCCTCCACATACGGGAATCAAGTGCTGGGAGCCTCACAGATGCATCTGGATTTCCCTGCTTCTTATGGTTCCTGTAAGAAAGAGAGTTTATATCATTAATTTCTTTATTCCAAAAGCCAGGTGTTGGGAAGGGCACCATTGTTTCAGGAGAGTTCATGGCTTTTATTCTATTTGCATAGAAGTTAAAGCTCCAAAGGAAGAAAGGAAGGCAAATATTGTGTCTTCAGCTCAGGGTAAACTCCTTGATGCTTTAGATTCCTATATTGCAGTGTGTGTCTGACACTGATAAATGGGAGAGAGAAATGTTTCTAATTGAGACTTCACAATCTCAGTCTTTCCACTAGTATAACTCTGACTGCCATTCCCGGACAGTGACCCTTTAGATTACTGAGTCAAAGGGTGTGACAGTTTGTTTTTTGTTTGTTTGTTTGTTTTGTTTTGTTTTGTTTTGTTTTTTAGTTTGTTTTTTTTATTTCTTTCATTTTTTTTACATTTTACCAAATATTATTACATTTGTGATTAGACATTTCTATATATACATTTCAAATATTTTTCCTTTCTTCATTTCCTGTACAAAAGTTCCCTAACCAAGCTAGAGAGATCGCTCAGTTTTTAAGAGCACCAACTGCTCTTCCAGAGGTCCTGAGTTCAATTCCCAGGAACCACATGGTGACTCACAACCATCTGTAATGAGATCTGATCCCCTCATCTTGTGTCTGAAGAGAGCGACAGTGTACTAATATAATATAAATAAATAATTAAAAAAAAGCTCACTAACTGCTCCCCCTCCCCTTCTTCTATAAACCCTCTTGCGGCCCTTTAGCATTCCCTTCAACTGGATGTCAATCCAAGGGAAGACCAAGGACTTCTCCTTCCATTGGTGCACACCAAAGCCATCATCTGCTACATATCCAGTTTGAGCCACAGTTCTCTCCATGTACATTCTTTGAATAAGAGTTTAGTACCAGAAACCTCTGGTTCATTGGCTTTGTTTTTCTTATGGGGTTGAAAGTCCCTCCAGCACTTGTAATCCTATCTCAAAATCTACCAATAAGAAACCCTTTTCAAGTTTACTGGTTTGCCAGTAGCTTTCATTTCTGTATTTGATATGCTCTAGCTTTGTCTCTCAGGAAAGATCTATATCCAGTTCCTGTCATCAGGGACTTCTTAGCTTCATCAATCTTATCTAGTTTTGGTGGCTGACTATCTATATACTTTTGGTGGCTCCTACAGGTATGAGGTTAGGTGGAATTTTAACATGGATTCTGTGCAACTAGGTCAAGAATGTAGAATCCAGAAATGACAATGCCAAATAGACTCCATCCTATACTTATGAAACTATAGAAGTTGAGGTTTCCGTTGACTTCAAGCCATTCCTCTCCCTGCCCATCTTCCTGACTTTTATGTTTTGCCGGAATAAAGAATCATGGTAAAACATCCAAAACCCTCAACTCTGGCCCTGGGAACACAGGAAGGTAGATATTATAGAACTGATATCTAATGGGACTTCAGAACTGCATTCTATAGTCCATGATGTCTTTTGCTTTAGATATCTCTCGTAATTTTTGGATGAAATATGCATTTCAGAGTTCATACTGTGAAGTAGGCACACAATATTTTCACTGTTCTGTTCACTCCATAGCTGTGCCCCCTTTGTTGCCAAAATCATTGCAAAAACTGAAATGGAAAAAGGAATTTCTTAGTGCACATTCAGGAATAAATATATATATATATATATATATATATATATATATATATATATATATATATATATGTATGTATATATATATCGTCCCCTATCAAGTAATGTACAATAAGAAAATGTAATACAATAGTCATTCATGTAAAGGTCTGTAGGAAAATACTGGCATTTGGGAAACATAGAAAACCTAGGAAATTGAATTGTATGTCATAGGAATGGACCTGGTAATAGAATTATGATCCAGAAGAATCTCCTTCATTCCACGTTCTGAGATCATTTCGCCCATGCCAAGCCGCTGAATAACTTTCTCAATTCAGAGCATGTAACCACGAATGAAGCAAAGACAAGTCTTTAGCTTTAGAGAGATGTAGCATGTAAAGGATTTCACTGTGTCACATGAGACACTGTTGAAAAGGGCACCCTCGAATCTGGTCATTGTAAGGTAAGCTGTTTATCCAGTAGGAAATGGTAGGTCTCAGTGACATCATCATTAGGACCTCCCTGAAAAATCTCTTTATTTTGCAGAGCCCTAGCTTCTTCTGCAATGTCACAAGTTCTGTTGTAAACTCATCTGCTCTTAGATATTCCATCAGTACCTCTAAAGTATAATAATTGATCTGTAATTCAGAGTAAACAGCCATTTGGGAGGGAGAAAAAAGAGGATGAAGAGATCACAGATGGGAAGAAGGAAGCTGGCCTTCTGTCTTGGTATAAAAAAAAGGAAGAAATACGTGGTCCATGGGAAAGTTCTGTGAGATCTTTGTAGGGGGTGAGTGGGTTCGCTGAAGAGAAAGACTTGATCTGAGCCTTCCACATATGGGAATCAGGAGCTGGGAACCTCTCAGAAGCATGTGGACTTCGCTGCTTGTTATGGTTCCTGGAAGTAAGAGAGTTTCTATCATTAATTTCTTTATCCCAAAAGCCAAGTGTTGGGAAGGGCACAATTTTCTTTCTGAGAGCTCATGGATATTATTCTTTTTGCCCAGACGAAAAAGGACCTAAGGAAGAAGGGAAGGACAAGTATTGTGTCCCTAGCTCAGAGTAAACTACTCCATTCTTTCTATATCTATAGTGTAGTTTGTGTCTGACACTGATATCTGGGAGAGAGAAGTGTTTCTAGTTGAGACTTCACCATCTCAGTCTTTCCAATATTATTTCTCTGACTACCATTCCCTGGCAGTGACCCATTAGATTTCTGTGTCAATAGCTGTGATTAGCTGGCAGATTTCTTTTCTTTTATTTCTTAATTTTTTTAATTTTTTACAAATTTTGTTTTTTAAATGTTTATTTCTCTATTTACAATTATAATATTATTTCCTTTAAGAGTTTCCTCCGATAAGATCCCTAACAGGTCCCTCTCCACTTCTTCTATAACCCCCCTTAATGTCCCTTCAAATTTTCTTTAACTCTGAATCAAACCAAGGGAAGACCAAGGGCTTCTCCTTCCATTGGTGCCCAACAAGGCCGTTCTCTGCTACATAGGCAGTTTGAGCCATAGGTCTGTCCACGAACAGTCTATCATTATTGTTTTAGTACCAGAACACTCTGGTTCATTGACATTTTTGTTCTTATGGGGTTGACGCACCATCAGCTCTGGTTTCTGACAGCCTTCAATACTTCATAGCTTCATCAATCTCATCTTGTTTTGTGGTGCATATATATTCTCCTGTACTGGTCTGACTATCATTCCATGACAATGACACTTTAGATTTCTGAGTCGATAGATATGATTAGCCTGCAGATTTCTATTCAGGTATATTATTATAGGCTATCTATGGAAGGAGCTTTGATGAGGGACAAGCTCACCTACTCATTTCCACCAGGCCAGGTAAGGATATTTTTGTCATTCAGTCAAATGAGGCCAACATTATTTTCTGCCTACTGTCCTTATGCCTTTGCTGAAAAACCAAGAAATTGTCACTCCTGTGTGGTAAACTGGACAGTCAATGACAGGTAAGAGAGTGATATATTCACGAATAAAGAACCAAAGACATGGGTCGGGGTGGGGCGCCATTACTTGCTGCCTTATCCCATAACGGTCCTTGCAGAAAGATTCTCTTGGCCATGTGACAAATATCACTCCAACCTAAGACAGACAAAGTTCTCAAGGGGTTCATTCCAGGACAAGCACGGGCATTTGACATCTATTAATTTGACTATAAGTAAGTGGGAGATGTTGGGAGTGATGCCATTGAAGCCCTAAGTTGTTGATGTCGTTATTATGGTTAGAATTAAGTATGACTGGGTTCATGGAAAATCCCCAGCAGGTGCAGGATCCTATTACAAAACTGGTGGTCAAGAAAAATAATAATATGATAAAGTTGTCCTGATGAATAATAATATGAAAAATCTGTGAACTTTCTGACATCCTGTCAACATTGGCCAATTTTGTTACCACATGAATATTGTGTCCTTGGCCTGCATAAATGTTTCTTACTTCCCCACTCCCTCTGTTACCCCTGTTATGGTATAAATTCAGCCATGGAGAAAAATAAAATTACGCGTGGTACATCCTTCTGGTCTTGGCATCCTTCTTTGCGTTGCTAGCCCCCAATTCTCTTCCAGGTACACTCAGACCCCTCACTTACACAGCTCTTGTAAACCTTTCTCAAAAATCTATCAACAAGAGGTGCATTTAAAGGTCACTGGTTTGCCACTATCACTTCTGTATTTGACATCCTCTAGTTATGTCTCTCAGAGAAGATCTATATAAAGTTCTAGGCAGGATGCACAACTTACCTTCATCAATCATACCTAGTTTTGGTGATATATATATACCATTCCCTGACAGTGACCCTTTAGATTTCAGAGTCAATACGTGTAATTAGCTAGCAGATTACTTTTCTTTAATTTCTTTCAGTTTTTAAATTTTTTGGCAAATATTATTGCTTTTTTAATTGGGTATTTCTATATTTGCATTACAAATTTTATTTTCTTTCCCAGTTTCAGGTCGATAAGAGCCCTAACTGGTCCCCCTACCCTTCTTCTGTAACCTCCCTTAGTGCACATTGATATTCCCTTGAACTGAGAGTTAAACCTAGGTTGGACCAGGACCTTCTCCTTCCATTGGTTCACAACAAGGCCATCCTCTGCTACATGTGCAGTTGGAGCCATAGTTCTGTGGAGGTACAGTCTTTGAATATTGGTCTAGTACCAGAAAGCTCTGGTAAATTGGCCTTGTTGTTCTTACAGGGTTGAAAGCCACTTCAGCTCTTTTACTCCTTTCCCAAAATCTAGCAACAAGAGGTCCGTTTTCAGTTCACTGCTCTGCCACAAGCATTCACTTCTGTATTTGACAGATTCTAGCTGTGTCTCTCAGGAAAGATCTATATCTGGTTGTTGGTAGCATGCACTTCTTAGCTTCTTCATCTTATCTTCTTTTTGTGGCATATATGTATATATATATATATACATTTATATATTTTTTCCATGTGGATGTAATACTTGGAATGGGATTCCTTCAGTTTCTGGTCTAAATTCATATTTTGGTACCCCCTTTTAAAAAGGAGTGAACCATGCACATTTTCGGTGTCCTTCTTGGACTTCCAGTGGTCTGTAGTCTGCATGTTCGGTAATTTGTGCTTTTTAGGCAATATCTATTTTCGGTGATTTCTTAACATGTATGATTTTCTGTGGTTGTGTTACCTCATTTTGTATTATATTTTCTAGTTCAATCCTTTTGTCTATTAATTTCTTGAAATCGTTAGTTTTAATACCAGAATAGTACACCATTGTGTAGATGTACTACATTTTCTGTATACATTCCTCTGATGAGTGCCATTAGGCATCCTTCTATCTCCTGGTAATATGAATAAGGCTGCTATGGACATAGTTGAGCATGTGTTTTCAAGAAGAAATATTAAAGAATATAGACATACCTGAACAGATTTTTGTCACAGGATTTTGTTAGTGTTCTCATTCCTTTTAATTTCACTATAGGGTTAAGCAATATTGTTAGTATATCTGTGTCATTCATCACATTAAATCATCCACTAACCTTCAGCATGTTCAAATTGACAACATTCGTATTGAAACCTGTTCCAACTTTTAACTTCATTTCCTTTTCTGCCCTGTTACAATTTCATGCCATTTTTCTAGTATTTACCATGGATTTGTAAATGAACCACTCACAATCACTTGTAAATATTCTTCAGCAACTTTCACTCAATATGAAAGTACAGGTCTTTTACATTTTTGTTTACAATTGTATAAAGCTCTTCCCTGCATGAGGTCTTCTATAAGCTCTGCTTTCTCTTCCAGAAGCGTTCTTCCTATGCTTCCTGTCACATTGACAGATTTCAGTTTTAGGACTGAGTAGAACTAGCACTTTGTAAAAACTTTGTTTTTCTTGTCTAAAGTTTCAAAGGAACATATTGTTGGTAGATAATTTATTGGTGGAAAATAGGTCATTTTATTATATCACAAAAAGAGCAATTATAAAATGGTTGAGGTGTAGCTGAGGCTGCCCTAGAACTCGTGATCCTCCTGTCTGTGCCTTCTTCTCCAAATCTCTCCTGAGAGACACAGCAAGAATACAGCAAATACATAGGCGAATACCAGCAGCAAACCACTGAACTGAGAACGGGACCCCCGTTCAAGGAATCAGAGAAAGGACTGCAAGGGGCTTGAGATCCCATATGAGCAACAATGCCAACCAACAAGAAATTTCAAGGACTCAGCCACTACCCAAAGACTATACATGGACTGACCCTGGACTCTGACCTCATAGGTAGCAATGAATATTCTAGTAAGATCACCAGTGGAAGGGAAAGCCCTTGGTCCTGCTAAGAATGAACCCCCAGTGAACGTGTGTTTTGGGGGGAGGGCAGCAATTGGGGGAGGATGGGGAGGGGAACACCCATAAAGAAAGGGAGGGGAGGGATTCGGGGGATGTTTGCCTGAAAACTGGGAAAGGGAATAAAACTGGAAATATAAATAAGAAACGGTCAAGTTAATTTAAAAAAAAGGGGGGGGGCTATGCTTTTCTACAAATGTATAAAACAGCCCAAGAAAGGTTGAAGGGGAAATTTCATTAAAAGTAATGAGACTATACACTTAAAAAAAAAAAAGATACCTACCTATTCACTGTTGCTTCTTTTTGGTTTTTTTTTTTTTTTTTGGTCTTTTTTTTCAGAGCTGGGGACCGAACCCAGGGCCTTGCGCATCCTAGGCAAGTGGTCTACCACTGAGCTAAATCCCCAACCCCCCACTATTGCTTCTTTAAACACACTTTCTGCCTCTTGAAAATTCTTTGAACTAGAAGACAATCCTAGGTAGAATCAAGGGCTTCTCCTTCCATTGGTGCCCATCAATGACATCCAGTGCCACATATCCATTTAGAGTAATTAGTCTTTCCTAAAGTCTTTGAATATTGGTCTAGTACCAGGAGGTTCTGGTTCATTTGCAATGTTTTTCTTATGGTGTGTTGAAAGCACTTTCAACTCTTGTAATCCTTTCTCAAAGTATACCAACAAGAGATCCGTTTTCAGTTTACTGGTTTGCCACTAGCATTCCCTTCTGTATTTGACATGCTCTAGCTGTGTCTCTCAGTAAATATCTATATCCGGTTCCTGGTAGAATGAACTACTTAGCTTATCTTGTTTTGGTGAAGTTGTTTATGACCTACATACAAGCCTTTCACGCCCCAAGCATGTACCATCCCACTTCTGCATTTGGAGCTCTCTGCCAGTGTTCTCAACCTATCCATCCAACAACCCACAGAAGTCCACACTTGTATGAGGATGCTGTTTGAAAAACAGATGAAGAGCTTTAGCATAGTTGTTCTTCACTGTAGGCATATTAACACAGACGGCAGAGCATATGATGCATTCAGCTCTGTTTGTAGTGTTTAATTGCCCATAAAGTCCCAAACAGTTGTGAGTTGATTCTTTCAGAGTACCAGCAAAGTCAAATAGGAAGTGCAAAATAACAGAACTCTCCTTCCAAGGGCGTTTGTGAAAGAAGTTGTTTGCAAAACACTGTCCTAATAAATTTGTTCCATTCTCACTTTAATATTTTGCTTTGATGTCTTGAAGTGATGCTTAATTATCATTGAAATTCAGGTCCCCTCTATGGTCTCCAGTGAGAAGGATTCATTCCTCAAATGGACGTATCTGCAGATGCCTGAAAAATATAAATATAAAGAATAGATCTTGATAAAGTACTAGGTTAAAGATGCAAAATCCTACTCCAAAGATCCATATAAGAAGTACATTTGACATTGACCTTATATTATGCAGAAATTCTTCACATCATCCCTCTATCATTGGGGTTTAATTAATCTCAGATGAATAGTAGACAACCAAGAGTAGCCTTCAGAATCACTTTGCCCTCTTCACTAATAGTTTTGAGCAAATGGAACACTAAAAGATCACAAAGAAGATACGGTTATAATCAAAAGATACATGTGGGTCAGCTCTAACTCTCATGGTCAAGTTGACTTAGGACACTCTCATTATGGTCATGGATTGCTCTCATAAGACTGCAGAAGGTTGTTCCAACTGCCTCACTTTAAGCTCTAGGAAGACCATGCTACCAGAGCTGATCAGGTTACCTTAGAATGCACTTGAAATCCACATACGTTGTGGGAATTTTGATGTGCTTTAGCTCTATTGTCTGTTTTTTTAATCCTCTACCAAATAGCAAGCTGTCCTTTTTACTTCCTTCTCAACACCTCTAAATCTGCCCTAGCTCAATTGCACAGTTGACATTAGCATAGCTCAGCAGCCCATATATGCTCTCATCTTATTGTGTTTCTAACATCCTGCCTGCTACACCAATGGCCACTCCATACTTGATCTCACATGACTGGTAGCTCTTACTCCATCTGAAGCATTAAATCCTTTCTCCACCCTTGTGTCTACTAGCCTGCCTGCAGGAATACTAGATATCCACACAACTGGTTGTCCAAGAGCATCTTTATTGAACTATATAGACTCAATTTGGAAACAGGACCTTCAGTGTTCGCAGGAAGGTTCCCGATCTAAGTATCAAAACTAGACCATACAAGACTCAATCGATGTCTCTGGTTTTGGGACGGAGATCAAACAGTTAGAATTTCAGAATTGAAATTAAAATAATTATAATATATATGTAGTATTAATTATGCCAGGATAAAATGATCCAAGAAAATGGAAATGGTTAACATTTAAGAAGATAAGGTATATTCCAAAGCCTTTGATTTATTTGGCAGATGATCTGGGTCTGCTTGTGGGTATAAATAAGGACTGGAAACCCTTGGAGCATATTTGGAAGAGTGTGTAGCATCTTTTGTATTTGGGGAAGATGGCTGATCTTGAGGAGATTAAGAAGTTCCTATAGCCACCTGTGATGTTAGTGGAGGTCATATCCATTGTTTTGAACAAATGGAATACAAGGAATACCTTTCCTCAGATGTCGAGAATGCTACAGACACTGGTGTTTCCATATCATGTTCCCCCACTCCAGGTTTACATATGTTTGGATCCATATCCTTCTCCACAGATGGAATATGTCCTAGAACATATTTTGTACATTTGTCACATCAACAAGCCATTTTTAAAATTCTGGCTGTGGTTAGAACTGCTTTTTTAGATGTTTCTTGTCCCACAGTCTCTTTATGAGATAGAGTACTACTCAGAGAAACCTGCTCAGTTTTGGGAAATTCTAGCATCTCTGATGTATATGTGGAAAATTTTGGAGCCACTCCTTTCAGGTCAGAAGGACCGAGAGTACCCTGAGGAGGTAGGGGATGTTTTTTCTTCTCTGCAGATTGTATACATATGGAGTCTGCATGGCTCATTGACTGTGTGTTTTGATAAACATGGCTCTTTTGGGCCTGATGACAAGACAGAAAGGTTCTTTTCTGTGGTAGAGGATATTTGTATAATTTTCTGTTGTATGGGGACATTTGAAGCACTGGGGATATGGTGAGTGTGCTAGAACATAATTTTTATGTGCAGAAGGCACAAGAGTTCCTTGGGTAGACTCAGAATTTTCTACCACATCTTATGTGGGTGTGGAACTCACAAGATCCACTTCTGAAACTGGCAGTTGTCCTTGATCTTATGGTGCACATGCAGAAACTTTTGTCTCTGCTTGGGCTGGTACGTGTGTTATGAGGTTCACTTGGGGATTTGTGACTGCATTTTGTCCCCTTTGGACCATAAGTGATGATTTAAGTCCATGTTTAATAGTGGAGGACTTTGATGGTCCTTTGGTTTAATAGGGAAGTTCTGAAATCCCCTTTGTCAGTAGAATCAGGTTTCAAACTCATTTTTCACGAAGCAGACTTCATAAGGTACTTTGCTGAAGATTGAGGACGTCTTTGACTGTCTTTGTGAGTGGACATAGCTCTCTGCCCTGCTTTGGCAGCTGGCAAAGGTATTAAAGTCTTATGTGGACAGGGGTCAGGACTTAATTCATTTGTGGAATATGAGAAATCACCGAGATTACCTTTAAGAGAAGAAGTTTTGCAGCCATCTTTGTCTGATGGGGCCTGTTATACCTCCCCTTTACCAGAGTTGTCTTCTCCTACACACTTTGGAGGAGAATTGGAAGGACTGGAGAATTGGAAACTCTGTGGGACAGCGAAGTGATCACCCACAAGAGTGGGCAACACTGAGACCTCACAGAAGGAGAGACTGCTACTTCTGCCCACCTGTGCCCACATCCCTAGCCCAAGAGGAAGCAGCATATTGCCTCTGGACATCTGAATATAGGAGCAGTCAAGCTGCAGGAGCCCTGCAGTCCAAACTGCACCTGGATCTGAACTGGTCCTAACAATATTCTACACCCAAATCGCATGTGGGGTGGGGATATCTTAGACAGTCAGAGGGACAGAAATTCCTGAGAATTCTGCTCATATTCCTGACGCAAGAAAAAAAATACCTAGCTCCATCTAGTCCTCCTGTGCACAGAGAGTTAGGAGCAGTAGGGGCAGGACATCTCTGGTTGCAGCTCTCATGGAAAGGTGAAAGTCAGCCCAAGGAGCAAGTTCAGGCCTGAGACAAGAGGTGAATCCAACTTTTCTGTTCGAAGTGAGCTGAATGATGGACTCAGAACATGCAAAGACAGAACTGCTCTGGGACCAGAAACTTCCAGTTTCTAGCTGGCTCCTGAACCTCGCTGATGCCGGCCAAGAGCTCCCTGCCACTAGACGCTGTGGGAGAGAGAGCTGATCACCCACGAGTGTGGGCAATATAGAGCATAAAAGGCACAAAGATGGCCACTTCTGCCCATCATTGCCCACATCTCTGGCCCAAGACAAAACTGCATAATGAGTCTGGACACAGGAATATAGGAGGCGTAAAGCTACAGGAGCATCATGTTCCAGACTGTGCCTGGATCTGAACTGAACTGGTAAAACAGATCCCTGTACCCAAATCCTGAAGGTGGGGGAACTAGACCTTCAGAGAAGCAGACACTCCTGGGCAAACAAAGGAGATTACTCTCTGCCCAGATTCCTGACTCAAGAGGAAAACATCTTGTGCCGTCTGTGCCTCCTGCCCCCACAGAGGGACCTAGGAGAAGTATGGGAATTTCCTTCTGGTTCCTGCCCACAGAGACAGCTGAAAGCGAGTGAACAGTAGTAACTACATGCCTGAGCAGAATGCTGTTTCCATAACTGTGTAAAAGAAAACAGGTAAACATGTCTACAGCAGTCCTGACACATGAGCCTACAGGATGGTCAAGCCACTGTCAGAAAGAGCAACACAAGCTAACTCCAGAGACAACATGATGGCTAGAGGCAAGCACAGGAACACAAGCAACAGAAATCAAGACTACTTGGGCACATCAGAACCCAATTCTCCCATCAAAACAAACACTGTATATCTAAACAGAGAAGAAAAGGAAGATCGAGAATTAAGTTAACATTTTATCATGACGATGGTGGATGGTAAGGTCATGAATAACTCCCTTAAGAAAATACAGGACAACAGAAAATACAGAAGTAAACAAGTAGAATCCCAGAAGAGGGAACACAAAACTACCTTAAAGAACTAATGGAAAAAAGGAAAACAGGAGAAGGAAAGGAACTAAGCCATCCATGAGGTAAAAATGGAAATAGGAACAATAAAGAAAGCAAAGAGAAAGACTACCCCGAAAAAGGAAAACTTAGGAAAGAGAACAGGAGTCACAGATTTGAGAATCACCAACAGGATACATAGATAGAAGACATATTCTAAGGAGCAGAAGATTCCACAGAAATCATTGACAAAACTGTCAAAAATAATGTAAAATGGAAAAGCTCCTAGCCCAAAATATACAGAATATAAAGGACACAATGAGAAGATCAAACATAAGCTTAACAAGTATAGAAGAGAGGGAAGACTGCCAACATCAAGGGACAGTAATATATTCAGCAAAATTACAGAATAAAACCTCCCTAATCTAAAGAAAGTGATGCCCATAAACATACACAAAGCCTACAAAACTCCAAATAGATTGGACCAGAAAAGGAAATCCTCCCATCACATAATAGTCAAACACCAAATGTGAAAAACAAATAAAATATTAAAAGCAGTTAAGAAAAGGTCAAGTAACATATAAAGGCAAACTTATCAGACTTACACCAGAATTCTCACCAGAGACTATGAAAGTCAGAAGATCCTGGGCAGATGTCATACAGACACTAAGAGAACAAAAACACCATCCCTGGCTACTGTATCTAGCAAAACTCTCAATTAGCATAGATGGAGAAACCAAGATATTCCACGACAAACCACATTTACACAACATTTCTAGATATCCAGTCCTACAAAGAACAATAACTGGCAAACCCCAAAACAAGGAGGCAAAGAAAAATCATAGATAATTCAAGAAATTAATCTTTTCACAACAAAAGAGAAGAGAAGCACACAAACATAAACTAACCTCCAATTATGAAAATAACAGAAAGTGACCATCACTATTTCTTATTATGTCTCAACATCAATGGACTAAATTCCCCACTAAAAAGACCCAGATTGAACACTGGATATGTAATGAGGACCCAGCGTTTTGCACTACAGGAAACACACTTCAGAGACAAAGACAAACACTACATCAGAGGACAAGGCTGGAAAAAATTTCCAAGAAATTGTCTGAAGAAACAAGCTGGAGTACCCATTCAAATATCATATAAAATTGACTTTCAACCAAAAGTCATCAAAAAGCATAAGGAAGGACACATCATATTCATCAAAGGAAAAATCCACCAAGATGAACTATAAATCATAAATATCTATGCTCCAAATACAAGGGCAGCTACATACATAAAAGAAACCTTACTAAAGTTCAAAGAACATATGGCACCGCAAATAATAAGAGTACCAGATTTCAACACCTCATTCTCACCACTGTACAGATCATGGAAAGAGAAATTAAACAGAGACATAGACAGACTAAAAGAAGTTATAAACCAAATGGACTTAACAGATATTTAGAGATCATTCTATCCAAAACAAAAGGATATAACTTCTCACTACCTCATGGCACTTTCTCCAATATTGATCATATAATCAGTCAAAAAGCAGGCCTCAAAGGATACAGAAAGATAGAAATAATTCCGTGCACTCTATCAGACCACCATGGGCTAAGGCTGTTCTTCAATAAATTTAGGAAAGAACACCCACATATACATGGAAGTTGAACAATGCTCTACTCAATGATAACTTGGTCAAGGAAAAAATAAAGGAAGAAATTAAAGACTTCTTAGAATTCAATGAAAATAAAGGTACAAAATACACAACTCTAGGAACCCAATGAAAGCTGTACTAAGAGGAAAACTCATAGCTCTGAGATCCTGCAGAAAGAAAAAGGAGAGAGCATACATCTGCAGCTTGACAGCACACCTAAATCCTCTAGAACAAAAAGAAGCAAATATGTGCAAGAGTAGTAGAGGCTGGAAACAATCAAACTCAGGGCTGAAATCAACCAAGTAGAAAAAAAGTACTATACAATGAATCTACAGAACCAACACCTGGTTCTCTGAGAAAATAAACAGGATACATTAACCCATAGCCATACTTACCAAAGGTTACAGAGAGTGTGTCCAAATTAACAAAATCAAATAATAAAAAGGGAGATATTCCAGCAGAATCAGAGTAAATTAAAAAAAAATCATTGTACTACAAAAGCCTATGTTCAACAAAACTTGAAAACCTGGAGAAAAAGGACACTTTTCTAGACAAAAACAAGGTACCAAAGCTAAATCAGGAAAAGATAAACCATTTAAACAACCCATAATTCCCAAAGGAATACAAGCAATCCTCAAAACTCTTGCAAACAAAAAGAGTCCAGGATCAGATGGGTTTAGTGCAGAAATCCATCCAAAATTCATTGAAAATTTCATAACAATACTGTCCAAACTATTCCGTAAAATTGAAACAGATGGAGTACTACTAAATTGCTTTCATGAAGCCACAATTACTCATGTAACTAAAAAAGACCCAACAAAAAAGATAAATTCAGACCATTTTCTCTTATCAATATCAACACAAAAATACTCAATGAAAATCTTGCAAACTTAATCTTACAACACATTGAAAAATCATCCACTATGATTAAGTAGGATTCGTCCCAGGCTTGCATGGATGATTTAATATACAGAAATCCAGCAACATAATTCACTATATAAACAAACACAAAGATAAAAACCACATGATCCTTTCATTAGATGCTGAGAAAGATTTTGGCAAAATTCAACATCACTTCATGATAAAAGTCCTGTAAAATACAGGTATTTAAGGCCCATACCTAAACATATACAGCAAATTTGTAGCTAACATTAAACTAGGTGGAGAGAAACTTAAAGCAATCACACAGAAATCAGGGACTAGACAAGTCTGCCCACACTCTCACAACTTATTCAACATAATTCGAGACAACTTAGCCAGAGCAAGCAGACACTGAAGGAGGTCAAAAGGATATAGATTGGAAAGGTAGAAGTCAAAATAGCACTGTTTGTAATTGATATGATAGTAAACTTAGTGACCTCAAATGTTCCACATGAGAATTACTAAGCCTGATAAACAATTTCAGTAAACTGCTTGGGTATAAAAATAACTCTGCACAAAAGCTAAAAAAGCAGAGAAAGAAACTAGGGATTTGACACCCTTCACAATAGCCCCAAATAATATAAAATATCTCGGGGTGACTTTATCCAAGCAAGTAAAAGATATGAGCATATGAGCAGACCCTCAAGTCTCTGAAGAAACTGAAAGAGATTTCAGAAGATGGAAAGATCTCCCATGCTCATGGACTGGCAGGATTAATACTGTAAAAATGGCTATTGTACCAAAAGCAACCTAGAGATTCATTCCAATCCCCATCAAAATTCCAATCCAATTCTTCATAGAGTTATACAGAAAGATTCATAAATTCATTTGGAATAACAAAAAACAGAATAGCTAAAAATGTCCTCAATAATAAAAGGACTTCCCTGGGAATCACTATCCCTGAACTCAAGCAGTATTACAGAGCAACAGTGATAAAAACTGTATGGCATTGAGACAGAGGCAACCAAATAGACAAGTGGAATAGAATTGAAGACCCAGAAATGAACCCAAACACCCATGGTCACTTAATTTTTGAGAAAGGAGCCAAAACCATCCAATGGAAAAAAAAAAGATAGCATTTTCAGCAAATGGTCCTGGTTCAACTGGAGGTCAGCACATAGAAGAAGGCAAATTGATACATTTTTACTGCACTGTAGAAATCTTAAGTCCAACTGGATCAAGTACCTCCACATCAAACCAGAAAAATTCAAATTAACAGAAGAAAATGTGGCGAAGCATCTCACACATGGGTAGTGGAGAAAAAATCCTTATCAAAACACCAATCGCTCATTCTCTAAGATAAAGAATCGACAAATGCAATCTCATAATATTGCAAAGCTTCTGTACGGCAGAGGACACTGTTGTTAGGACAAAATGACAACCAACAAACAAAGATCTTTACCAATCCTACAGCAGATAGAGGGCTAATATCCAAAATATACAAAGAAATCATGAAGTTAGACTAAAGGGAGACAAATAACCCAATTGAAAATTGGGGTTCAGAGCAAAACAAAGAATTCACAGCTGGAGAATATTGAATGGCAGAGAAACACCTAAAGAAATGTTCAACATCTTAATCATAAGGGAAATGCAAATCAAAACAACCCTGATATTCCAACTCACACCAGTCAGAATGTCTAAGATGAAAACTCAGGTGATAAAAGATGCTGGTGATGGGTTGGGGATTTAGCTCAGTGGTAGAGCACTTGCCTAGGAAGCAGAAGGCCCTGGGTTCAGTCCCCAGCTTCGATAAAAGTACCAAAAAAAGATGCTGGTAAGGATGTGGAGAATGAGGAACACTCCTCCATTGTTGGTGGGATTGCAGACTGGTAAAACCATTCTGGATATCAGTCTGGAGGTTCCTCAGGAAATTGGACATTGAACTACCTAAGGACCCAGCTATACCTCTCTTGGGCATATTCCCAAAAGATGCCCCAACATATATCAAAGACACATGCTCCACTATGTTCATAGCAGCCTTATTTATAATAGCCAGGAGCTGGAAATAATCCAGATGCCCTTGAACAGAGGAATGGGTACAGAAAATGCGGTATATATACACAATGGAATATTACTCAGTTATCAAAAAAAATGACTGTATGAAAATCATATGCCAGTGGTCGGAACTGGAAAATATCATCCTGATTGAGGTAACCCATTCATAAAAAAAAACACACATGGTATGCACTCATTGATAAGTGGCTACTAGCCCAAATGCTCGAATTACCCTAGATGCACAGAACACATGAAACTAAAGAAGGATGAGCAAATGTGAATGCTTCACTCCTTCTTTAAAAGGGGTACAATAATACCCTTGAGAGGGAATGGGGAGGCAAAGTTTACAACAGAGGGAGAAGGAACACCCATTTAGATCCTGCCCCACATGTGGTCCATACATATACAGCCATCTAGTAGACAAGATGGATGAAGCAAAGAAGTACAGGCCAACAGGAACCGGATGTAGATCTCTCCTGAGAAACACAGCCAGAATACAGGAAATACAGAGGCAAATGCCAGCAGCAAACCACTGAACTGAGAACATGATCCTTGTTAAAGGAATCAGAGAAAGGACAGATAGAGCCAGAAGGGGTCGAGACCCCTTCTGAACAACATTACCAACCAACCAGACCTTCCATAGACTAAGTCACTACCCAAAGAATCTAATGGACTGACCCTGGGCTCGAACTTCACAGGTAGCAATGAATAGCTTAGTAAGAGCACCAGTGGAAGGGGAAGACTTTGGTCCTACCAAGACTGAAGTCCCCATTAATTGGGATTGTTGCGGGGATGCACTAATGGGGGAGGAAGGGGAGCTAACACCCATATAGAAAGGGATGTGTAGGGGATACAGGGATGTTGGCCCAGAAACTGTGAAAGTGGGTAACAATTGAAATGTGAAAAAACAAAATAACCAAGTTAATAAATATAAAGAAATGTTCAACATCTTTAGTCATAAGGAAAATGCAAATCAAAACAACCCTGACATTCCACCTCACACCAGTCTGAATGGCCAAAAAAAAAAGTCTCAGGTCACAGCAGATTCTGGCAAGGATGTTTAGAAAAAGAAGAGCACTCCTCCATTGTTGGTGGGATTGCAGACTGGTAAAAACCATTCTGGAATTCTGTCTGAGAGCTTCTTTAGAAAACTGGGCATATCTCCCCTGAGCATATACACAAAACATGCTCCAAAATACAACAAAGACACATGCTCCACTATATTCACAGATGCCCTTCAAGAGAGGAATGGATACAGAAAATGTGATACATCTACACAATGGAATACTACTCGAATATCAAAAGGTGACATCATATAATTCAGAGGAAAGAGGATGGAACTAGAAAATATCACCCTGAGTGAGGTATCCCAATCACAGAAAAAAACACACATGATATGCAGTCAATGATAAGTGGTTATTAACCCAAATGCTCGAATTACCCAAGATGCACAGACCACAGGAATCTCAAGAAGGATGACCAAAATGCAGATGGTTCACTCCTTTTTTAAAAGGGGAACAAGAATACCCATAGTAAGGGCACAGGGTGGCATAGTTTAGAGAAGAGACTGAAGGAACAGTCATTGAGAGACTGCTCCACATGGGAACCATAATTATACAGCCACCAAACTAGATAAGATGGATAAAGCAGCAAAGAAGTGCAGGCCGACAGAAACCTGATTTAGATCTCTACTGAGAGATAAAGCCAGAGTATGGCAAAAACTTAGGCAAATGCCAGCAACAAACCACTGATCTGAGAAAGGGATCCCGGCTGAAGGAAGTCAGAGAAAGGCCTGAAAGAGCTGAAGGGGCTTGAGACCCCATATGAGAAAAAATGCCAACCAACCAGAGCTTCCAGAGACTAAACTACTACCCAAAGACTATACATGAACTAACCCTGGTCTCACAAATCATAGGTATCAATGAATGTCTAGTAGGGGCACCACTGGAAGGGGAAGTCTTTGGTCCTCCAAAGACTGAATCCCCTAAGTGAATGGCATTTTTGGGAGAGGGGCAGAAATGTTGGGGTGGATCAGGAGAGAAACACCCCTATATAAGGGGAGCAGGAGGGACTAGGAAAATGTTAACATGGAAACCTGGAAAGGGAATAACATTTAAAATGTCAATAAGAAATTCCCAAGTTAATAAAGATTGAAGAAAAAAAAAACACTCCATCTGGAAGAGGAGAATGTATGATTTTCCGTTCGGGATCTGTTGGAAGAATTTTGGACACCTGGGTAAATGTGGAATGACCCTACAGAACATTGGAAACATTTGGTTATGTCCGGAAAGTCTTGGGTGGGTAGGAACATCTTGGGGAAAAATGGGAAATCCAAGTTCTGCTTATCTAGATAGGGAAGGATGTTGGTAACCTGGAAGGTGTGGGGAACTTACCTGTCGCAGTTTGTCAGTAGAAGAGTCAGCAGAAGGTGGCCCAGGCACAGTGTGATCTTCTTTGAATCTTTCACTGTTCTCTCCAGTACTGTGTTTTGTAGATGTTGCAGGCACTCTGGCTACGAACTCGTCAAAGTCCATATGTTCTTCAAAACCAGTAGACATAACCTGCTTTTTTTTTTTCATCTTCCCAAGAATGGGCACTAAACATGAGGCCACTCTTTTTCTGGTAGCAGGCTGTAAAGCACATGTTCTAGTATCCCTGGACAGTGGGTTGCTCAGTCATCTGCAATCCTTGGTCAGTGCATTACTCATGCCCTGAGAACACTCAGAGGAAGTGGAACTGTCCATTACTTTTTCTCTGTCAGTTCCCTTCTGGGGTCTAGGGCCCTCTTATTGACTAAAGATTTTATACGATCTTTGAGTTTCTGTAGCTTTCTGTAACACGAGCATCAGGTTTTGTGAATCTCTGGTCTTCATAGGGTTTTGTGCATCTGAACTTGTGCCGTGTCCGTCTAAGTAGTCCCGGAGGTGCAAAGTCCCTCGGGTCTCTGCTGTTCAAGTGCTTCCTCCGTTGGGGTAGGTTTTCGTAATCTGGTTGGGGGACATTGAAGATGGTCTCAGGTGGCAGAGGCTGGGAACCCTTAAAGTGCTTACCCCATTGGAGTCCGGTGTTATAATCTGCTGTGGGGACACTGAATGGGCTTCCAGGCTGTGGAGGCTGGGAATCCTTCAACTGATTCCGCTGTTGCACTCCGGTGTAATAATCATCTTGGGGGACACTGAAGCGGTTCCCAGGCCGTGGAGGCGGGGAAATTGTCGGTGCATGGTCAGAGGGTAAAGTCCGGGATGAGGCTCAGTGGCCTCTCTCCACATGTCTGGCCGTTTAGTCGTTAAGGAAATTGAACAAGACTTGGCAAATGAGCTACTACCACGTGAAGGGGCAGTGAATGTACTTGCCAGTGGTGAGTCATGGTGAGCATCATTTAAGCTGTATCCTTTGAGTATGGCTCTCTCTCCTGAGAACTGTGGACAAGTCGGGAAATCAAAGCAGGGAAATCTCGAGTGATCGTTTATCTCAGGAAACAACCAAATCTCGAGAGGGCCTGACCTCGAGTTTGCACAGGGAAGTAGCGAGGTATGCACGGGGCAGGCACGAGGTCTGCACGTGGCAGTCGCGAGATCTGCTCGCGCCAGTCAGGAGCTGCCTCACTTGTCAGTTCTGCTTGTAGTAGAGGGGCGATCATCCAAGCTTTCTGAATGAGGAGGAACCCTGTGGACTCTCATCCTTTGAGTCCAGAGTGGTACCTGTTTTGTGCACAATGTCAGGGGCCATAACAAGGGATACCTGAAGGAGAAACATGATTGGAAAGGGCAAAGGTGCTTAGGAGACTGTGCTGTCAAGCGCCTCTTACACCTGCATTGGTGCAGTGATGTGTGTTGGAACCTCCTAACCGAATGGGAAAGGTTGATCTAGACCCTTGATCCTCAGAGACTGCAGGGACTAGAAAATCACTGGTGTACTGTGTTAGGGAATGGACATGTGATAGGATATGAATAGAGCATTGAATGCATGGGATTGATATTAGAATTCCATGTGAGTTCCAGGTGTTACTGTGACGCTTCTGCCTTGATGTCTCACTATTTTTTCTTGTTCTAAAGCTCTTAATATTCTTTCCATAATGATATTTTTGAAATATTGAGTATGCTACACAATGGAATGTATTTTCTCTTGTTACATATATTGACATTCTAAATGTCTCTTGACATCGAATGCAGTAGCCTGGCCAGAGGTCCTGGGATGCTTTCAATACTAGTAAGTTGACTGAACACAGCTGTTTGTGTTACAATCTTTTCTTGTAAATAACCCTTTTGGTGATCCCCAAGTAGATTTTACAAATGCCTCCTGCCTTTTACAGACATATCTATAATCACCCTTGCTTGGAGAAAGGAGTTAAGTGTTATGCCTTCTTTGAATGAAGAGAAAGATCTAAGATTACACTCCTCAGAGAAACAAGATATCAGGAACTGTAGAAGGAAATATGCATCTAGGCAACAATAAATGTTCCATGCTAACCTCTGCAGTATAATAATGTATGGAAAATTCCACTCCTTTCCTAGTAGTATTATTAACCATTGTATTTGTTTATATTTCAAATATTACCCCCTTTCCATAAAGCCCACCGCCATATATTCCTCCTCTTTGTCTCTAAGAAGGTGACTCCGCAAGCTCCATTCATTCGTTCCTCACCCCTTTAGAATCGCTCTTCTCTGAGACATGAAGCATCCAAAGGACCAAGTGCTTCCCCTTCCACTGATGTGAGATGAGGCAGTCCTCTGCTACATATATAGGGTACCACACCATGTATAATCTATGGTTTGTGGTTAGGTCCATGGGAGCCCTGAGGGGTCTGATTAATTGATATCGTTGTTCTGCCTCTAATTGGAATTTCCTTCAGCTCCCTCAGTCCTTCCCCTACATCTTCCATTGGAATCTGTAGGCTCATTTCAATGGTTGGCTGTGAATATCTCCATCTGTATCAGTCAGGTGCTGGCAGAGCCTCTCAGAGGACAGCCATTCCAGACTCCAGTTTGCAAGCACAGCACAGCATCAGCAACGGTGTCCATTTTGGTGTCTGCAGATCTCTGGATGGCCTTTCTTTCAGCCTCTGCTCCATATTTGCCCCTGCATTTCCACTAGACAGGGATAAGTGTGATTAAATAAAAGATGGGTGAGTGGTCCCATCCTTAGACTGGGGGCCATGTCTATCTACTGCAGGTGGTGTCTTCAGGTTCAATTTCACTGTTGTTGTTGATGTTGGCTAATGTTGTCACTGTTGTTTCCAGGGAACCTATTGCATTCTTATTATCTGGGACATTCTTGAGGTTACCCCCATCCTCCACTCTTCCTTCTTTCTATTCTCATTCTCCTAGTCCTCTGTGCTTCTCTCCTGTCTCTTCCCACATCTGATCCTGCTCTACTGTTTTTCCATTTCACTACCCTCTCCCACACAGGGTCCTTCCTCCATCTGCCTCCCATGACAATTTTCTTACCCCTTCTACTTGGGATTGAAGCAATCCCTCTTTGTCTTTTCTTGTTAAGCTTCAGAGTGTATATGAGTTTATTGTGGATATTCTGAGCTCTTGGGCTAATGTCCTCTTACAAGTGAGTGCATGTTATGTGCGTTTATTTGAGTTTGTGTTACTTCACTCAGGATGATATTTTCTAGTTTCACCCCTTTGCCTAGGAATTTCATGAAGTCATTCTTTTTAATAGCTGAGTACCACCCCATTGTGTAAACATACAACATTATATGAATCTGTTCCTCCTTTGAGGGACATCTGGGTTCTTTCCACCTTCTGTTTGTTATAAATAAGGCTGTTATGAACAGAGTGGAGGATGTGTCCTCGTTATATGTTGGAGCAAGTTTTGGGTATATGCCATCGAATGGTACAGCTGGGTCCTGAAGCAGTTAATACTATGTTCAATTCTCTGCAGAACCTCCAGGCTGGTCTCCAGAATGGTTTTAAGAGCTTGCAAACTCAACAAGGACAGAGTGTTCCTTTCTTACCACATCCTTGCCAGAGTCTGTTGTCACCTGACTTTTTTATCTTAGCCATTCTGACTGGCATGAGGTAGAATCTCAGGATTGTTTTGATTTGCTTTTCCCCAACGACTAAGTGTGTTGAACATTTCTTTAGGTGCTTCTCACCCATTCAATATTCATCAGTTGAGAATTTTTGTTTAGAAAGATAGTCAACCATTAAATAGTATTATTTGATTCTCTGGAGGATAGCTTATTGAGTTTTTTGTATATATTGGATATTAGCGCTCCTTTGGATATAGGATTGGTAAAAATCTTTTCCCAATCTGTTAGTTGCTGTATGGAAGTAATGACAGTGTCCTTTGCCTTACAGAAACTTTGAAATTTTATGAAGTTACATTTTTATTTTTGATCTTAGAACAAAAGCCTTTGGTGTTATATTCAGGAAATTTCCCCAGTACCAATGGGTTCAAGGATTTTCCCTGCTTTTTCATCATTTAATTTCAGTGTATCTGGTTTTATGTAGAGGTATTTAATACACTTTTACTTGAGCTTTGTACAAGGAGATAAGAATAGATTGATTTGCAACCTTCTACATTCTGTCCTTCAGTTGAAACAGCACAATTAAAAAAATGCTAACTTTTTATCCACTGGATGGTTTTAGATCCTTTGTCAATTGGGTTCATTTCTGTGTCTTCCGTTCTATTCCATTGATGAACCTGCCTGTCTCCGTACCAATACAATACAGTTTTCGATCAAACATTGCACTGTAATACAACTTGTGCTCAGGGATGGTGATTTCCCCAAAATTCTTTTATTTTTGAGAATAGTTTTCTGCATCTTGCGCTTCATTTTATTTCAAATAAATTTGCAAACTGCTATTTCTATGTCTGTGAAGAATTGTGTCGGAATATTCATGGGGATTGCATTGAATCTGTAGAATGCTTTTGGCAAGATGGCAATTTTTTCGATATAAATCCTGCCAATACATGAACATGGGAGATCTTTAAAATTTCTGAGATCTTCAATTTATTTATTCAGATACTTGTGTTCTTGTCATATATATCTTTCACTTGCTTGGTTAGAGTCACAATGAGGTATTTTACATGCTTTTTGACTATTGTCAAGTGTGTCATTTCCGTAATTTCTTTCTCAGCCTCTTTCTCTTTTGAGTAGAGGAAGGCTACTGATTTGTTTGAATTAATTTTATACTCTGCCACTTAGCTAAAGTTGTTTATCAGGCTTAGAAGTTCACTTGTGAAATTTGTTGGGTCAATTAAATATATTACCACATCATCTGCATATAGTGACATTTCAAATACTTCCTTTGCAATATTTGTCTCTTTACTTCCATTTGTTGTCTAATTACTCTGACTAGGACTTCAAATAATATATTGAAAAGGTAGGGAGAGAGTGGGTGTTCTTGTCTAGTTCCTGATTTTAGTGTAATTGCATTAAGTTTCTCTCCATTTAGTTTGAGGTTAGCTACTGGTTTACTTTATATTGCTTTTACTGTGCTTCAGTATGGTCCTTGAATTTCTGATATTTCCAAGATTTTAACATGAAGGGGTATGTGAGGAGCTGTCCGAGGAGCTGTCCTCACAGAGATGTGAGGAGCTGTCCGAGGAGCTGTCCTCACATATGTGAGGAGCTGTCCTCACAAACTCCATTACAAGATGGCACCAGCATCCGGCAGAACACACCTAGTAAAAAGGGCAATACGCAGGCGCCTGGTTACTTCCCTACTCAAAGGGACACGTACGTTTTGGTACGACATCTGGCATAATTGGCAGCGACCAGTCAGAGAGTGACACGTCCTAGGCGAGGATAGTTTCCTATATAAGGGACGGTTATTCCTCACTCGGCGTCTCCGCATTGTAAGCTTATGCTCTCCCTCTCAAGATGCATTAAAGCTTTTCTGTAGTAGGATCCTGTGTGTGCCGCGTCGTTCCTGATGTCGAGACGAAGCGTGGGACATCTGGTGCCGAAACCCGGGAAAGACCTCACCATCGTCAGCACCTTCGGAGATCCCTTGGCGACAAGGAGGATTCAGAACTGCAGGTAGATACGTTCGGAGAGGCAGCCCTCTCTTGGACTTTGGTCTGGGGTTGTCACCGCCTTGGGAAGGATTTGTTGAGGCTATAGTATTTGTCCTGGGAGCCACCCTACTCTTTATGTTCTGTTTTCACCATTTTCGCTGTTAAAAGGACGATCACAGCAGCTGAAGGCGCGTCTCAGTCTCTCGTATATAAGTGAGCTTCTCGCAGCACCCTTTTACCTTCGATTTTGACTGTTGAGGAACAAAGACGCGATAAGGCCGACGTAGATAAGCGGCACCGTCCGGGGAGGCGCATGTAAGACTCCTGTACATAAGAGAGCAGCGTGTCCGTCTCTGCCCTTTCACCTCACGCCTTGTCAGGCAGACGTAGATAAGCCGCCGGCGTTCCTGGCCCATCATGTGATCCTCACAGTCTGTGGTCACAGCCTTGGAAACAGTGTTAAAGCAGAGGAACATCAAAATTGGAGGAGGAACACTTAAAAACTTTGTGAAGGAGGTGGGGAGGGTGACGCCTTGGTTTGCCTGTTCAGGCTCATTTACGATTGCCTCATGGAACAAACTTGGAAAAGACCTTGACAGAAAATTGGCGGAAGAGGATCTGCGCCTAGGGACCAAAGCTATATGGAAGCTGGTTAAGAATTATTTAAAGGATGAAACGTGTAAGGCAGCAGTAGTAGAAGGACAGGCCACTCTCGAGGTAGTCCGGGAAAGTCTGTCAGAAACCGAACGTAGTGAGAGGTTGGGCGCGCGCAAGAAAAAAGACGTCCTAAGAAAGAAAAAGTGCCCTCCCGGTAAGTCCGCAGACAAGGGAGCGTTGAAATTTTCAGATTCCAGCACTTCCTCCTCTACACATAAACCAGGAGGGGGAGCCAGCCTATACCCTGTAAAAGAGCTAGAAGCGCTGAACCTCGACAGTTCTGAAAGCTCTGAAAATAAAACCTTAGACTCAGAGGAGGAGGCCGAGCTAGTGCTGTTAGTATTCTTGAAACCGCCGGTATAATTAAAACCACTAGTAATGTGGCAGATATTTTCCGAAAAATCCAAATTATCCTATTAAATAGAAGATTCCCTGTATACATTACTCATATACGGGCCCATTCTGGACTCCCTGGCCCAATGAGTTCAGAGAATGATTTGGCTGTCAAAGCCACAAAAATGATAGCTGTGGCCTTGGCCTCTCCTTTAGAGGCCGCTAAAGCCTTTCATGGCAATTTCCATGTCACCTCAGAAACTTTACGCCGCCGCTTCTCTATACCTAGAAAAGAGGCACGTGTTATAGTCACCCAATGCCAACAGTGCTGCCAGTTCTTCCCAGTTCCTCACATCGGGGTCAACCCGAGAGGAATACAGCCATTGCAAATCTGGCAAATGGATGTTACTCATAATTCTACTTTTGGAAAATTACAGTATGTGCATGTATCTATAGACACATGTTCTGGCATTCTACATGCCACCCCACTTACAGGAGAAAAAACAACACATGTCATTCAGCACTGCTTTGAAGCATGGAGTGCTTGGGGAAAGCCAAAATGTGTAAAAACTGACAATGGCCCCGCCTACACATCTCAAAAATTCCATCAGTTTTGTGCTCAGATGCAGGTTACCCACCTGACGGGCCTGCCCTACAACCCTCAAGGACAGGGAATCATAGAGCGTGCTCATCGGACACTCAAATCATATTTAATAAAACAAAGAAGGGGAATTATGATAGAACTCCCCCCAACACCCCGAGTGGCCACTGCTCTGGCCCTTTTTACCTTAAATTTTTTAAATCTTGATGAAGCTGGACAAACAGCGGCTGAGCGACATTGCTCAGAGCCCAAGAGGACAAAAGAATTAGTCAAATGGAAGGATGTATTAACAAATGAATGGAAAGGCCCGGATCCTGTTTTAATAAGATCCAGGGGAGCTGTCTGTGTTTTTCCACAGGATAATGAAAATCCCATATGGATCCCAGGGCGACTTACTAGGAGCATCACAGAAAGTGATCAAGAAGGGACTGGGACTCCTGCACCTCCTCACTCTTCTTCCATGGATGCCAGCAACGGTGCAGGGTGAGCTACAATGGGGAATAATGTCAACCTTTCCACTCCCGATGCCGGTGATGTACCACTAACAGGGATTTAGGGTTGGCCTATTTACCTAAGGATCCATAGGTTGAACGACTAAAAAAAAAAAAAAAAAAAAAATAGGACTATTCCCCTTAAGGGCAGCCTTTGTTTTGGCATATTCAACAAAACATCTTTTGATCTCCCTTGCATTATGTTATATAATCAATCTTCTGCTTGGTTAAGGGAGGCCACATGGGGAACTGGTGAGGAGGACATTGTGGCTAACGCCACAGTTCTCTAAGGTGGTGGCCTTACATTGGGTTAATGGTAGCTGCACTGATCTTACGCCCATGGCGATGCTACTTGGAGGAAAGGGCGAAAAGAGACGGTTGTCATTTTCCTGGACGGGGAACATCAAACCTGCTGCCTCTGTCTGGACAGCTACTCATATAAAATATCGCAGTAGTTACCCGCATGCCTTGCTTTATCCCAATCCCTGTTGATACCTCGGGGACCATGACCTTATTTAGAGGAAAAAGAGATTTTGGTACTTCTGCAATTATTGCTGGCATTATTGCTACGACAGCAGTCGCTGCCTCGGTTACTGCCTCGGCATTGGCCTTGTCAAATTCAGTACAGACATCAGAAACTATCAATGATTTATCGGCCACCATCTCTGTGGCTCGGGACAGACAGGCCTCAGCCAATACTCAGATATAGGGAGGCCTTATGCTTGTCAACCAATGTATAGATCTGTTCCGAGAGCAATTAGACATACAATGGCCACTGGCCCAGCTTGGCTGTGAGCAAAAACTCCCATGCCTTTGTGTCACCTCCATATAATATGACAAATTTACCCGAGCTGCTAATCTGTCTAAGAGTCTTTCACAGCATCTGTTACAGAATTGGACCTCGGAGTTTGAACAGACACTTCGGGAGCTGAGAGCGACCATCATTCAAGTAAATTCTACCTGACTGGACCTGTCTTTGACGGAGGGATTGTCATCCTGGATCACCTCAGCAGTCTCTTATTTCAAGGAATGGGTGGGAGTGGGACTTTTTGGAGTGATCCTCTGCTGTGGATTAGTGTTACTCCTCTGGTTGCTTTGCAAATTGAGATCTCAAACAAGAAAGGACAAAGTAGTGATCGCCCAGGCGCTTGTAGCCCTTGAACAAGGAGCGTCAGCTGATATCTGGTTGACCATGCTCAAGCAACAGGTTGCCGGCTGGACAGCTTTTGCACTCCTAGAACCTCGGTTCATTGCACAGGATTAGAGTGTCCGGCTTGAGCAGCCCATGAGGGGTGACGACCTTAGCATCGCACAGGGAAGTTATACCAAACACACTCCCTGGAAGGCATGTCATATTACATGAGGGTTTCTGCCCCAGTTTTCCCTCCTTCGAAAAATGGCAGTGCGACGGGTCGGGAGTGCCCTGGGTCCCAACAACAGCCTAAGGGTATCTCTCTTGTACAGGTTTGCCAACTTTGTACGAGGATATGACCTCTGTCTTCACCCTCCTATATCTGGGTGTCCTCTTTGTTTAAAAAAAAAAAAAACAGAAAAGGGGGAGATGTGAGGAGCTGTCCGAGGAGCTGTCCTCACATATGTGAGGAGCTGTCCTCACAAACTCCATTACAAGATGGCACCAGCATCCGGCAGAACGCACCTAGTATAAAGGGCAATACGCAGGCGCCTGGTAACTTCCCTACTCAAAGGGACACGTACGTTTTGGTACGTCATCTGGCATAATTGGCAGCGACCAGTCAGAGAATGACACGTCCTAGGCGAGGATAGTTTCCTATATAAGGGACGGTTATTCCTCACTCGGCGTCTCTGCATTGTAAGCTTATGCTCTCCCTCTCAAGACGCATTAAAGCTTTTCTGTAGTAGGATCCTGTGTGTGCCGCGTCGTTCCTGTTGTCTAATTACTCTGACTAGGACTTCAAATAATATATTGAAAAGGTAGGGAGAGAGTGGGTGTTCTTGTCTAGTTCCTGATTTTAGTGTAATTGCATTAAGTTTCTCTCCATTTAGTTTGAGGTTAGCTACTGGTTTGCTTTATATTGCTTTTACTGTGCTTCAGTATGGTCCTTGAATTTCTGATATTTCCAAGACTTTAACATGAAGGGGTAGGTTCTATAAAATTCTTTCTCAGCATCTAATGAAATGATTGTTTGTTTTTTTCATTGAGTTTGTTTTGTAGGGGATTAGGCTGATTGGTGATTAGGTTCTGTATATTAAACCATCCTTGTGTCTTTGGTATGAAGCCTACTTAATCATGATGGATCATTGTTTTGATGTGTTCCTGGATTTGGTTTGCAATTAATTTACTGAGAATTTTTGCAAGGATATTCATAAATAAATTGGTCTGAAATTCTCTTTCTTCGTTAGGTCTTTGTTTGCTTTAGTTATAAGCATAACTGTGGCATCAGAGAAGGAATTGTGTAGTGTTCCTTCTATTTCTAGTTTGTGGAATAGTTTGGAGAATATTGGTGTTAGGTATTCTATGAACGTCTGAGAGAGACGCACTAACCCTTTCTGGTCCTGGGATCTTTTGGTTGGGAGACATTTAATGACCGCTTCTACTACTTTACAAGTTATGGGAGTATTTAGATGGTTTATCTGATCCTGATTCAACTTCGTACCTTGTATCTGTCTAGAAAATTATCCATTTAATTCTTACTTTCCAGTTTTGATAAGTATAGGATTTTAGAGTAGGATCTGATAAGGTTTTGAGTTTCTTCTTTTTCTATCGTTATATCTCTATTTCACTTATGATTTTGTTATTTTTAATTTGAATACTAAGGATATACCTGTCTTCTAGGATTGTCAAAGAACCAGCTTCTTGTTTTGTAGATTCTTTATATAATTCCTTTTGTTTCTACATGGTTGATTTCAGTCTGGAGTTTGATTATTTCCTGCTGTATAGTCCTCTTGGTGTATTTGGAATTTTATTGGTTCGGAAATTTCAGGTGTTCTGTCAAACTGCTAGTGTATCATAGCTCCTGTTTCTTTGTGGAGGCTCTCAGAGCTATGAGTTTTCCTCTTAGCATTGCTTTTTTGTGTTCCCAAGTTATGCCTTTATTTTCATTAAATTCAAAAATGTCTTTAATTTTTTTCTTTATTTCTTCCTTGAAAAAGTTCTCCTCAATTAAATCATTCCTCAGCTACCATGTATATGCGGGTCTTTCGTTGTTCTTGTTGTTATTGAAGACCATTCTTAATCTGTAGTGATCTCATAGGATGCATGGGATTAATTCAATCTTCTAGTATCTGTTGCGGTCTCTTTGTGATGGATCATATTGTCAGTTTTGGAGAAGGTACCATGTGGGACTGAGAAGAAAGTATCAGGATCCATAACAGGACAAGCTACTAACTACCAGGTGATCATCCTGAGATGGATAGTCTCGGAATACTTTATAATTCACAACTGGTTCCCCTTATTAAACATGAGTGTAAGGGATTTTATAAATTTTCCTGCTATTAAAATGCTATTCCTGTTGTTATTATTAGACATATATAAAAAACATTGAGTAATAGCACACCCCTTTTTCACAGATCTCTGCAGGAATACGAAGTTGGACTCTCCCGTAGTGATGCTATACAGACAAATAGATGAATTCTTTAATCTTAATAATGATCCTATAATAATTCCTAAAATTATATCAATGGTTTTTAAGTCTTTTATAGTGGGACTCCTATAAGTCTCTTTCTAATAGTCAGAATTTCAGTGACAAATCTGCCAGTCTCCCAGGTGTCAGCAGTTAATTGTTCTGAAATAGTAAACAGACTTTCTCCTACTCAGAACACATTACATGCCATTGCGATACAGTTATCAAGAGTTATAAAAAGAGAACAAATGATTTGTTACAGGTGCAAGGACAGATGATAAGATATTGACTGCGTTTATCTGTAAATAACTTTTCTATAAACTATGGTTTTAGACCTTCAGTGAACCTGTAGAGCTGACACTGGTGATGAATGTTTAGCCAGATAATTACTCCTGATGGATATTCATGTAAAAATTCTGGGTGGTAAATTATATTTCAATTTATGCTTTGATCTTTCATATGAACTTGTGATGAACATTGTAACATGAGATCATGTATTCTGAAATATGTTTAAGTGCTGAGGAGAAAGAGAAGGCACACAGAAGGACTGAGAGAGAAGGACTGAACTGGAAGGTCAGAGACCGATGAACTGAGCTGGAGAAGGGCTGAGTTGAAAAGTCAGCTTTGAACTAAGGAGAACTGAGCTTAGTAGAACTGAGCCAAAAATATCTGTGCTAAGAAGAAATGTAGAGAGGAATAACTTAGAGACTTTAAGTAACTTAAGAGGGCAATCTGCAGAATGCAGAGGATAAGAGGAAAAGAGAAAAAGCTGGAAAGAATAGAAGTTGCAGGCATGTTTTTCCTTACCATGGGACTGAACTGGTCATTTCTTAATAGCAACGCTGGCTTACTCTTATTATTAGGAGCAAGCCTTTTCTCTTACAAACTTGGGTTTAATTCACTTAGCATTAAAAGGTTAGAAGCGATTTCTTTCTGTATGCAATAAAGATTGGAGCATATCTTTCTGTACTGGTGCTTATTCTTTTGGTCCATATGCATATGTAAGTAAGGATGTCTGTGTAAGTATGTAATTACAAGAATGTATGCATGAATGTGTGTAAGAGTGTAATTGTGAGAATGCGTGTAAGCTGGACCCAACTGATATGAGTGAAAATGTATCAATGAACGTTTATGGAATCCAGGTGTAACATTACATGTTTATGCATATTTGGCTATGTAAAATACTGACATCATTTGTGATTCAAAGATACTAACAATTTGAGGACAACTACCTTTATTAATAGTTAATCTACTCCTTGAAGATATTTTAATGGATAATATCAAAATATGTTTAAAGTAATGGTATATCAAATACTTCTGTTAATAGTTAAAATCAGGAAATGCTTCTGATATTTATGCATTCTGGTATTTGATTATGGAAGAAACTGAATGATCTTAGATTTTTTAATAATGTTTATAAATCATTTATTCTTAATGTTTGTTGACAGAAGGATGTTATCAATGAATACATATATACAATATGCCACACATTTCTAATATATATAGAGCAAACTAAATATATAATTTATGAACTAAAGTTGAGCAATCATGTACAAAAGCAAGAAATATCATTGAGTCTACCTACATTTGGAGTTAGGAGATGATTTTTTGCTTCCGTGTATTTCTTTCTATACATCTAATGAGATAAAGTTAGTGTGAAAAAAGCTAAAATTGCAATTAGTATGCTAAATCTAGTATATATATTTAAACATTGTTTTTGAAAAAATATACAGTACTTATTTTCAAGGTTATATATACAGCATATACAAAAATTCGCATTGTCCATAAATTATCAATAACACTCAAGCAACTTTCTCAGGTCATATTAGATTTGAATTATCAAATATACATATGTATGTATGTATACACACACAGGCACACACACACACAACAACAACACAATACTTCTAAAAATTTAAAACAAATTAGTAAATAATAAGTCATTCAGACAAAACTAATGAAAAGGGATGAACTAAATTTGCAGTAAAATGTCCTCCCAAAAGTATACTTTCTGGCATATAAAACTTTGCTTCATGATTTTAAGAAAATAAGTATGAGACGAATAAATGTAATCAGATCCCAGTTGGAATTACCATAAAGAATTAGAGTAGAAATTGAAATGGAGTGGCAAAAATATTAAATAACAGGCTTTAGCTATACTTTTTCAATTATAGAAAAAATCTGAGAAACAGTGAAATGACCATCATGTAAAATTGCTTTCTATTAAGCATTGATATCTACGTTTAGTCTTCATAGTCTATATAATAGAAAGAGTGAACTAAATCTCACAAGTTGTTTCCTGATTTAATACAATTTTCTTCACTTGTGAATATACCCAGGGCCAATCAATAAAATGAAAACAGATAGACACTGTGTGACAACAAGTAAAACACATTTTGTTTATTTGTTAGGCATGAATTTATTTTTGTAGCATTTCTTTCCTGGTTTCTGTTGGGTATTTTGTAAATCCTCACTTTGGTGTGGTCGGTGCTTAAATTTAACTGAACATGGGTGATTATGGCAATATAATAGAAATGGATCCTTGGGGCAGAGAATACCTTTGGTTCAACCTGGTTATAATGAAATGGTCATCACAGTTTGCAAAACCAAACCAAATGTACAAAACTGTGGCTTCAGGTACAGGGCTCTTTATGAGATTTCACTTTGTAATGTTGGAAGAATTGTTACATGATATCATGAGATTGTGCAGTGAGAAGGCCTTTTATTTATTTCTTTAATGAAAGCAAATATTTGTTCTTTTTAGTTCCCTCAGAGAGCTTGCTAGGTGACTAGATCAATCAGCAATTCGGGAAGAGGGATTTAGGTGTGCAAAATATAATGTTGGTATTGGATTTCTTCTAGGTACTTCTAGGGAACTGACTTCATAAGATTTGGAATATAATCAGACAAGAGCTTGTTAAAGATGTAGAAAACACTGGCTGTGGTGGCGCAGGCCTTTACTCTTAGGACTGGGGAGGTAGAAGTAGGCAGAAGAACTCTAAGTTCAAGGCCAGCTTGGTCTACAGAGAAAGGGAGAGAGAGGTATCTGGTACTGCCAGGGATATAAAAGAAACACTGTCTCAAAAAAATCAATTACATCTTCTGTATTATACAAAGAAAAAATCTCATTTTATTTTAGTAAGATGTTAATAATTTTATCTTGAGTCTAATGCAATATTTTAGCTATAAAATAATGTGAAGGCACTGAAATATATGAAAAGATGTTTTCCAACACTATTCTCCTTAAATTACAAGCTGAATTTCTATTAAATAAACCTATGTAAATATACTTTGAAGGCTTTTCTGTGACTAACTAAAAGCCTTTTACATAATTAATAAAGAATGGTGGATTTCAGGCCAATCTTGAAAGGTCATCACTGAGGTGAAAATGTATATTAAGCATACAAAATCTAATCTAAAATGTTGCACAGTAAAGAATGAGAACCTTTAATTGATTTTCCTCTAAAGTATACACCTTATTTTTGTTGGAGTGAAGATCTGATGATTTGAAGAAATTTTGTGAGAAATACAACCTGCTCTGAGAAGATAAGAAACAGAGAAAGATAGGAAAAAAGCCTGCTAAGGGACAACGAACTGGGAGAGAGTGTTCTATGGAATATATAGGACAATAAATTTGACCCCTCTGGTATTGGTTAACTGGGGACTTCATTATGCATATCTGTGTACCTAGAAAAATTTTCTTTTTCATCTTAAGAGACCCTGGTCTCTGACCTCATAGTTAGCAATGAATATCCTACTAAGAGCTCCAGTGGAAGGGGAAGCCGTGGGTCCTGCTAAGACAGAACCCTCAGGGAACTAGATTGTTGGGGGATAGGGAGGCAATGGGGGGAGGATGGGGAGGGGATCACCCATGGAGAAGGGGAGGGGGAGGGATTAGGTGGATGTATGCCCAGAATCCGGGAAAGGGAATAACATTCGAAATGTAAATAAGAAATACACAAGTTAAGAAAAAAAAAAGATTTTTTGGTTGCTCTGAAACTTCTGTCTTTGTATTAAGGTCTTAGCATGTTTACATGATAGTTTTGAAATATTAGAGTTATTATCGAAAGTCATACTTTGTACATACTTTTTAAGCCACAAAATAGATACATGTCTGCTTGGGTTTATGAAGAAAGTTACAATGATAATATGAATATATTTTTCTCATATTCTCTTCATGTACCATGTGTGTGATGAAACCTTAGCAGATAGGAAAGCATAGTAACCATCTTCATAGAGTTTCAGGATTTTATTGTATTGACATGTGCATTTCTATTAAAATTCTAACTCCTTTCTAAGTCTCTTAATTTAACTGGAGAGGTTTTCAATAAAACCTAGTCTGCTGTGTATTCATATAACAGGTCTTTGGTTTTGTTATAAAATTTTATTCCAGTAACTTCTTAATGTGCTTTATTTTGATGGTAAATTATATATATATATATATATATATATATACATATATATATATATATATATATATATATCAAAATATTTTATACAAAGATTAAAATTTATAGGAAATATCACTTAGTGATGGACAATTTTACAAACATTCTCTAAATTATTGACTATTCTCCATTTTTAATTAGTATAAAATATTATGAATACAACAACCTTTATTAACATACACATCTCTAGTTAATATAAACATAAATATGTTATTATTTTTATCTTTGAAAAATTTTTTCTTAGTTTGTCGGTAATAAATCTTGACTCTGTATCTGAGCTTTCTCATCATTATTCATAAAGAAATCTACTGCTGTTTTATTGAGAATAGTAAGGAATGTTCATTGATAGGTAGATAGGCAAGATTGACACAATATACACAATGGTATTTCATTCACCCCTAGGAAAACTAAATTATGATGGTTTCAGGAAAATATATGTTGCTAGAAAATATACCGAGTAAGTTAACAAAGACTCAGAAAGGCAAACACCATGTGTTCTTTCTCATGTAGATAATAGAATCTCATTTTCATATACTTATATTTATGTGAAGCTCTTAGTGGTTTGAGTTCATTAAACTGGAATGGGTCTCATGAAATTAGAAGGGTTTTAAACCCTATGGTTTGGAAGTTATTGAACATGTGGGATATGAATATAGAAGTAAGAATAACACAGAAAGAATAGTGCAAGTGTTAAGGACATAGTGGGGGTGGGGAAAAAGTACTGAGGAAAGGAGGATGAAGTTGAATGTCTACAAACCTGACATAAGGCAACCTGTTACTTTATAGGTTAGGTTAAAATAAATGTTAAAATTTAAAACTGATACCTTATTTTTTTCCTTTTTTTTTTTTTTGAGCTTGGATAAGACCTTAATGTTTAATGCAACATGCATCATGTTTGAGGAAAATTGCCAGCAAGTGATATCAAAATAATATATTTATCTTATTGGATCTTAGTCACACTATCCATAATTATTTGTTAAAACTACCACTTACCTTCCAATTTTGGTATCACTTAAAAAATCGCCTGTGAGGTAATAATTACTTATCGTAGAATAGTATTATTATTATAAGAATATCAACTGGTATAATCTGTGATTTGATCTATATTTGAAGTTGCTTTTTGCTTAATTTTTCCCTGGTTGACATTCACTCGTACTGAAATATAATTTTCAATGTTGATATACTACTATAAAAATATGATTCTGCAGGGTTGTTGAAATTGCTCAATTATAAGTTCATATTATCCATAAACTTCATGATACCCTCCACAGAGCTCATAGATCCAAAGAAGATAAACAAGAAGAAAGGGTTAAGTGCAGATACTTGACTCTCACTTAGAATGGGGAATGGAATAACTTGGAGGGTGATTGAGGGAAGGAACTGGTTGGGAGAAGGAAGGGAGAAGAGAATGGATTATGTGTGGGGAGGGACAGGAGATATGGCCAGATAGTCATGAGAAGGAAAGGGAATCTTGAACTTATGGAGTTGAGGACGTAGGGGAAATCCCCAGGATGAGAAAGAAACCTGGGATAAGGGAGGTACCCATGAATCAATGGGGTTTTGAAGGCTGTGACTCACACTGGTGATATGGAAAATGAAAAAGTCAACTCCTGTAGCCATGAAGGACCACCAGTTGAGGGTTAAAGACACAAGTACTCCCACAAAGCACTCAACGCATATATTGTCAAGTCTAAAACAAAATCAGGGACTAAGTTTATAACCAGTGCAAATTGAGATCCATCCCATGGGCAAGCAACAATTCATGGCATTATTAATGTTGTTCTCTTACACTCGCAGATAGGCGCATGTTGTACTGAGAGACCCCACCCAGCAGCTGACTCAGGTAGATACAGACACCTACAGCCAAACAGTGGTTGGAGCTTGAGGACAGTTTGATGGCCCAAAAGGCAATAGAAACTGCACAGGAAGAACAACAGTGTCAACTAACCTAGACCCCCGGGAACTCTTAGAGCCTGAGCCCCCAACCAAAGATCATGCACAGGGTCTACCTAGGCCCCTGGTGCATATGTGGCAGACATGTAGATCAATCTTCATGTGGCTTCCGCAAAAACTTGAGTGGGGGAAGTCCTGAAAGTTGTAGCCTGACTGAGAAATCTGTTCCCAGACAGGGTTCCGTTGTCTGGCTGCAGTTGGAGAGGGTGTGCCTAATTCTGAAGAGACTTGATGTTTCAGAGTTGGGGCCATAACTAGGCGTGTCATCATCTTAGGAGAGAAGAGGATTGGGACAGAGTCTCTGTGAGGAAGTGACAAGGGAGGGAAAGCGTTTGGTATGGAAATTAAAAAAATTACTAAATTTGCTATATCTTTAACAGTAATCTCCTAGATTATAGTCTCACTGTAGATAAATACTGTGCCCTAAATCCAATCTCTGTTTCAGGACTTTTACTTGGATAGCTGTTTAGCTTCTCTCTCCTTACCACCAGAGGTCATAAATAGGAGTCTGGGAATGCAATTTTCTTCAGAAGGCAGGCATAGATGTACCATAAATGAGGACAGTAGGCGAATGAAATATAAATGAGTATTGAGGATTGAGCTAGAGTAGTGAACATAAAAGTCATTTCAAATTTACTAACATGATTTTTATCATGAACAAATACAGAAACAGAGGATTCCATATATATATATATATATATATATATATATATATATATATATATATATGCATGAACAGGGCTTGAATCTCAGCAGAAGAATCAGTGCAATGACGATGCAATTTACCTTATCATAAAAGAAGGTGTCCAACACTTTATCTAACATAGGGATCATATCCATAGAATAAGATCCAATATACCTTATTCTTCAGAAATATATTACATACTAGGACAAATGCTTAAAGTAATTGCACAAAAATTATCAAAATGTACATGACACATACTAAACCCAAAAATAATTGGTGAAGTATAAACACAAATGACAAGGTTTATACTGTGTTGCTGGAAAAATGGACCCTGGTATACAGTTGCTCGGACTAAATTTTTATATAGCTACTGTAGAAATTTATATAGAAACTAAAAACTGAATTCACTTGTGATTCAATAGTACCACTGAATGAATAAGTACCTGAAGGAATCTACCTCTATATTCCTGTGATACCTACATTAAACGAGTTTATCTTTTCACTGTTCACAATATCCTTGTTCCAAAATTCGATAAATAACATATATAGACACTAGACCTTTTTATAACCATAAAAAGAGCAAAATTAAATCATTGGCATGGATATTGATCAAGCTAGATATCATTGTTCCAATTGAAACAAACAGAACTGTGAGGACAAATGCCATAATCTTATGAAAGTAGGCAACTACTGTATGTTTGACTTTGAAGCCTCTTTTATATAGAAGGAAAGTCAGATGTCATGTTATAAACACGGTCAAAGTTTTCCCATGTCTCAGATAGGTGTAGAGAGGATCCTACTACTCCTGTTTTGTTAAATGGCCATGTTGTCATCTGTCTTCCAATTTTTGCTGTATTTGTTCATAGATTACAGCTTTCATGAGCTGTGGTCAGAGAAATGAATATGTGTACTGTTCATCAACTAGTGCAGAAATGTGTAACTGGTATAAGTGCTAAGACTGTGGGAAGAAGAATTCTGAGCATAAGGCTGGGGAAACATTGCAGAAAAGGAGAAAGCAGAACGTGAGGAGAGGGAGGATGCAATCGTGACTTATGGACATGATACAATTATTGGACCTATGGTCTCACTTCAGCCACACTCTTATGCACAAGTCTGGCACATGATTAAGACAACAAGATTAGGCAACATCCCAGTAGGCAGTACTCAGTGAACAAATGGTTGCAAAGAAAAGAAATAAGGAAAATACAAAGAATATGAAACGGGAAAGTAAATGTATCTTGAGAGAGTAGAACCATGTTAAGGATAGGTGTGATCAAGGTACATTGTACATACTTGAATGAAGAATAAATAAAAATTCTAAAATGACAAAACATTCTGAAAATCTATTAAGGATTTTTATATCCTATGGAAGTAAATTTTTCCCCTAAAAGTATTATAGAGTATCCTAACTTTGGGTAAGTTGCAGGAAAATCAGTGAAAAAAAGGACTTAACATTAATTCAGTGGATGCTTTCTGCATTATGGAAATATCAAACTGAGGCTAATTAATCTGTACAATTAACTTATATCACTTCTTCAAGTAAGATGAAATTAAACACTGTGTAATGATCCACCAAAACCAAACTGCACACTAGAGATCTAAATGCAAACCGAAAAAATGCCCTGTTCTTAACCTCAACCATTTTACTCTTTGAAACTTGAATATATATGAATAAAAAAGTCTAACCTGATACACAGCACACAGTATGATGTCTTTGTGACTTATATGGTAAGACTTTCAGGGTTGCACATTGCCATCAACTATGTCACTCATTTTTAAAATCCTAGTAAAACAAGATCCAAAAAACATGGGTTTGGTCCTGACAACCAGGGATTGCACTCTGTACATGATCAATTTATATTAATTAGTTAAACTCTGAAAGGCAATTAGCTGCCTCACAAAATTAAATTGATTCATTGCTATTGTTATGATAATGATTTCTTGTAGAATAGTTATGAATTTCTCATGACAAAATTTGCTTTCTCTTCTGGTGGTTTGTCGGCTATAGATGAGCTTAAACTCTTCCTTCCAAACATAGCACTTACTATAGATTATTTTCTACTGTTATCTTATATACACTAAAGATAGGAAAAACACCGAAAATAGTATGGCCTTTTTTTCTGTCCCAAAGTTTTTTTAACTTCTACTTCATCATCTTCAGCACGACCACCACCACCACCACCATCATCAATGCAATCATCACCATCATCATTTAATTTACATGACACTGAATTGGAAATTTTGTTACACCAACAATGAAATGAGTTTTCTGCTTGAAGCAGAGATATTGATGAACACTAACTCATGTGCAGTCATTTTAGTGTTATAAAGACATTGACAAAATTGCTTCAGATGATTGATTGCAATTCTAGCACTCTTTACAACAGGTTTTGAGAGTCCCTTAGCGATAGAATGGTCTTTTACGCCAAGACCTTCATTAACAGGCTTTGATTTAACCCATCTACCAACAAAGTGAAATTGTCCCAGAAATAAAATCATGCCTATCCAGAAATAGCTTTTATCCACTAATACACATCTACTTCTATTTCTTAACTGTCATGTTGATATGGGCTTAGGATACAGTATATTACGATTTATTAATGGTATTTTAGTATTATTTGGGTTAATTGTGAAAATTTCAAAGGAACATAACTATTCCATGATTGTATCCCATACAACTTTTTATTTGATCCTGAAGAGTTGCATGAAAACTGAAGTATCAAAAATGTATATCTTCCCATTGAAAATTTGTAACATCCGTCATGTGAAATGCCCAGAATACCTCAATGGATAGATGTCTCTGAAAGCATTTAAAGACTATCCTACTGCATTACTTTAAGCGTGCAGAAGCTTCACTCACATAGTTGCAGATCCAGGTTGGCTGTAAACAAATCACTTTCTGTGAGTTGGAAAGTGATTAAAAATTTGATATGAAACTAGTTAGGACTTTGAGAAAAGGGAGCAGACAGGCCATAGAAAGTATGTTTTTAAAATTCTTTTCTTAAAATTAGACATTTTTATGCAATATATTTTATTATGGTTTCTCTTCCCTCTATTTCTCCCACTTTTTGTATACCTCTCTTGCCACATCTATCTACAATACTTCTGACTCTCAGTAGAAATCAAACAGTCATCTTAGCGATAAAAATAACATAAAATTTAATGAACTTGAGTAGAATAAAACAAGCAGATAGAAAAGAACCAATAAAAGGCACAAGAATCAGGTACAGACACCAAGACCCAGACTTCCATTCACATACTGGAGAATTCCATGTAAACATAAAACATAAACCAGGAAACAATATATACAAAATATATATAAAAATATAAAGAGTAACAATTAATAGATAATTAAACAAATTAAAAAAGAAAATAGAAATTGTGAAGGAAAAGTCCTGACCCATTATGAGACAAGGATTCTCCAAAGATAATGTTGAGTTCCCATAGTGCTTTATATGCAGTCTACCCTTAAAATTAGTTTGTATATGCAGGTAGAGTCCCTTGGAGAAAAGTAAGTTTTCATTTTCAAATGATTACCCATAGGAATAATTTCTGGTTTAGATATAAGGTGATGTTCAGTGCTTGGCTTATTTCAAGGGCTAATTAAGAGGTAATGAGATCTGGGAGAAGCTGTCATCTGAACATTATTCAGTTGTGACACTCAGGAAGTCGCAATAGTTACATCTATCTGAACAGACCCTAAATGATATTGATACTGCATATTCAAAGTAACTAAGGACAGTGCTGGAAAATAAAAAATGGTGTAGCCACTGGTGTCTTAGTAGTTGTCAAATGTATAGCTTCATGCCCATGTTCACCGAAAAGGCTCAGGTTATATCCAGAGTGTCATGAAGCAAAATATAAAGATATGCACATGCTATCACGATTTAGTCCAAAGAGGGTATGTTGTTTGGGGAGGATGAGGTTGAGAGTGTAGAGGGCTTCCGTACATGTGTTGTACATGTTTGAAATTGTCAAAGAATAACTTGTTTCTTGAAACTTCTAAGTGTATCCATGAAGAAATTTTGGGAGATATTCTTTCAAGTCTGCTCTATTTGTTTTAAAAATTGGGTCTCATTGTGTAGGTCAAATTGACCTAGATCTGCCAGTGTTCTGTCCCCTGCATCCCCTGCTCTTGTAGCAGGTTTACTCAATATTGACAAAATTAGAGAATATGTGTAAATCTTCTGTTTATGAAGTTTGATTACATAATGCAATATTCTGTCATTTGTTTTTCATTTAACAATATATCTTGAATACATGTGCATGGGGAATTTCTTCATGTAATATCATGCATGTAATAAATGGTAGTGTACTCATTTGTTTAAATAATAACCTAATTGTGCCATTCAGGTTATTTTCATTTTCATTAACTAAATTTCGCTATAGAAAATCAGCATAGGCACTGACTCAGGCACTGTACTCAATGGTGATTATTTACGTTATATTTTGTATAAATTACAAAACACATTGTTGGAATGGTGTCAAGGCTGATAAGTAATGTAATACTTGTGTAAATACTGCCAAATTTCCATCTCAGAAGACTATAATAAATACATATTGCCATTAATTTTATATGAGAACCCATACTATACAATTCAAAATTAAATGGTACAGTTATTTTAAATGGTATCCGTCTCTGACTTCTGTCAGTTCTTTAATTAGGGGAAGGATTGAAGAAGTTGAAGGGGAGGGCAACCTCTATAGGAAGAGCAATCGCAACTAATCTGGACCACTGTGATTTCCCAGACACTGAGCCACCAATCAGGCAGCATACATAAGGTGATCCGAGGCCCTGACACATGCATAACAGAGGACTGTCTGGTCTGGCCTAATCCTTGAGAGACTTGAGGCCCCAGGGATTATGGTACCTGGCAGGGTCTGGGGAGCATCCTCTTCAAGTCAGGGGAGGAAGTGGTGGAATGGAATGAGGAACTGTGGGAGGGGACATGGCAAAATGTCATGAATGTAAATAAAAAATAATTTTTACAATAGTCTCACTCATTTATTCAAATGCTAGATTCTTTTTAACATCTACAGTGCAATTCAATCGTGAAGTTTAGCGTTTTTGCTTACTGAACAGTGTAAGCATTAATCCGTAATTTATTCTTCATACTATTTGCAAATTGTCTCCATTCTTATTACTTTGCATCAATGGTGTTTGCTGTAGAATGCTTACTATTCATAATATGTGCAGAAAATACATTCGTGATTCTTTTTTAATTTAATTATCTGTTATGTGTGAATGCGTATGTATAGATTTGTGCACATGAACACAGGCACTCGGGGAGACCAGGAGATGTCAGATCTCCTGGAGCTGCTTTTACAGCTTGTTGCAAGTGGCTTCATGGATGTTGGAAACTGAATGTGTTTGCTCTTAAGTGTATAAGTGCTCTTAACCACTAAGCTAATACTACAATACTTATTCCATAATAATATCAACCTATTTATGATTTTCTCATGTATTTCAGGGTATCTTTGTATTTGAGACATTTTGCCACATTCTAGGTGCTGAGAATACATTCAGGCATTATTTTTTTCCAGTTTTCTTTCCTTTATCATCGTGAGATGTGTTGGACTAAATATTTTAATATTAGTCAGAAAATCTTTCAAATTCTTCCTTATAGAACCTTGGATAAGTGTCTGTTTCTGTCCTCTACAATGACTACATTAATTTTACAGTTTGCAGTTCTCTCTTTCTTTACACAATCCATCTCATTGTTTTTGCTTTCATATAGAATGAAGTAAAAGCCTGTTAGTTTTCCTTTAAATAGTTAATGTACTAAGAAAATGTGTTGAATTCCTTATTTTAAGGTCAATACAGTACACTATTTCTTTAAAATGTTCCTAGAGTTTTGTTTTTTTTCTTTTTCTTATTATTATTGTTCTCATTAGTCTCCTTATAAATATTCTGGGTAACCTTTTATGTGTGCAGGTGTTGTAGTGAATATTGAAGTCTTCAAAACATATATGTGTAGGTATCAAATTTAGGTTCTTGGTTTTTCAAGACATGAAATTTTATCTGCTGGGACACCTCACTCGAACACACTATAAAACTTTAAGGTGACATATAGCTCCAGGCTGCTTTTATGTAAAAAATTTTTCATCATTTTGCTTTTAATAAATATTTTTGGTTATTCTAATATATTTTTTCCATTTATACTTGGTAACCCAAATATGCTTCTTTTAATATTTAATTAACAATTTAATCATAATTATTATGCATTTGAAACCTAGCTAATATGATACAATCCTAGATACAATTGAATACATGCAATTAGTTACCTAAAGTATGAAGCATGGTCCATATTTTTGTTCATTATTCCTATGCATATGCATAAAGCAGAGAATATTTCATCGTTACAATCCTGATGCCAATTTTACAAAATATGACAGCTACCAACTACATGTTACTTTTAATCACTTAAAAGGAGTTAGAATTATATTATTAAATTATATTTCCCCAACATCAAGTAAATAGATTTATTTTGCTTCAATTAATTAAACGTGCTATAGCAGGACAAATTTTAATTTCCTTTTGTTAGGTTAAGACTAAATTTAACTTTTACATTCTCCTGCGTATCAGAAAGTCACTACTCTTAAAGAGAAAGATGTGCCAAGCACAGGTCTAATTCCTAGTATAACATGTAATTACAATCACCAGTCTTGTGAGTTTCTAGTAATTGCTCACATCATGCCTGTAAAACAGAACGATCAACATGACAGGATAAACATAGGGGCAGTGCAGTGGCATCAATAGCTTGGTGATAGCCAATTGCTCTCTAATTTTGCTTAAGTCCTGTTCAATTAACATGGTTGGTACTGGTAATTCAGCCATGTATATAAGTCTATTGAAGCTGTCATTAAGGGGGAGAATATACATCCCCTTACTTACACCAGTATCATACTTAACAACAACCATAGCCATGTGTCTTTATATACAGAATTAATTACAGTCTCTGGAACAAAGATCACAGTAAAAATCACTGCCTTTCAAAAAGGAGGATAGAAATTTCAGGTGCAGTCTGAAATTCTCTATCTACAAAATGTCACTTGATTCAAGGCTGAGAAACATTACAGAAGAGGCGAATGAAGATTGTAAGAGACTAAAGTTTACTATGAGATCGTGTCTCAAAGTAACACAAGAAATTACACTTATAACATCTCACTAACATGACTGCAAAAACAACAGCTGAGGAAGACAGGGAATGGGGAAGAAAGGAAGTTTAGTTTTCTTTCTGTTTCAATTCCTTCTTCCTCTACTTCTTTTTCCTTTTCTTCTTCTTCTCTTCTTCTTCCCCTTCCTCTTCCTCTTGTTCTTCCTCTTATTCTTCCTCTCTCTCTCTCTCTCTCTCTCTCTCTCTCTCTCTCTCTCTCTCTCTCTCTCATTGTTGGATATTTCCTGTTTATACTTCGAATGTTATTCCCTTTTCCAAGTTTCCAGTCCATAAGTCCCTTAACCCTTCTCCCACCTGATTGGTTTCTTACCCATGATCTCATTAGGCACACACCGGAGTGGGCAAAGACCTGGCACGAAGGCACTCTTGCACATGCACACACAGTTAACTTCCTGAAAGGAAGACGGCTGGCGCGACGGAGACCAGCGCCATCTTGTAATGGCTAAAGCTATCCTGGCCTTCTACATGGGGCACAGTGGAAGCCAGCGCCATCTTGTGGTGGCAAATATTATTGCGGGCCTCTACATCTCCCCCTTATTATTTTATTATTAATTTATTATTAATTTATTAATAATAAATTATTGTCTAGTCTGGTCTAGGTCTCTGCAGTTACGTCCATCTGCTGTGGTTCCTGTCTTAGGTCGTTCCTCTATGTCACAGACTATCTGTCTAAGGGTAACCCTATCGCCACCAAGCACCATGTACTGTGCATGAGGAAAGTTGCCCGTCTCTGGATACCACAGTGCTGTGTGACAGTAACTGTTAAATGACCTAGGGCGAACTCTAAAAAGAGGCCAGCCAGAAGATGTGTTAAAGGGGGAATCATGATCACACTATCGCGTGCAATGAGGAAACCTCAGCGATGTGGAAGGGCTGATCAAAAATCACTGAGTCTCTCTCATCCCATTGTAATCGGTCCGTAGATCCATGGGGTGCAAGAGCAGAGAACTCAGATACCGAAAAAGTCTTGAAGATAGGTTGTCCCACACTACGTCTCGCCAGCAAGAATGACGCAGGACACAAAGGATCCTTCTGCAGAGAATAGCTTTAATGCATCTTGAGAGCGAGAGCACAAGCTTACAATACGGAGACCCTGAGTGAGGGAAAGACCATCCCTTATATAGGAAACTATCCTCGCCTCGGACGTTTCACTCTCTGGCTGGTCGCTGCCAGATGTGCCAGATGACATATCACAGCATACGTGTCCCCCTGAGTGAGGAATTTACCAGGCGCTTGCGTATTGCCCTTTTATTAGGTGCATCCTGCCAGATATCGGTGCCATCTTCCAATGGAGAATATGAGGACGGCCCTCCACATCTCCCCCTTATCTGTTTTTAAGCAAATAGGACACCCATAAATAGCAGGGTGAAGGCAGAGGTCATATCCTCGCACAAAGTTGGCGAACCTGTACAAGAGAGATACCCTTAAGCTGTTGTTGAGACCCAGGGCACTCCCGACCCGTGGCACTGCCATTTTTTCGAGGGAGGGAAAACTGGGGCAGATACCCTCATGTAATATGACATGCCTTCCAGGGAACCTATTTGGTAGAGCTTCCCTGTGCAATGCTAGGCTCGTCACCCCTCATGGGCTGCTCAAGCCGGACACTCTAATCCTGTGCAATGAACCAAGGTTCTAGGAGTAAAGAGCTGTCCAGCCGGCAACCTATTGCTTAAGCATGGTTAACCAAATATCAGCTGACGCTCCTTGTTCAAGGGCTATAAGCGCCTGGGCGATCACAATTTTGTCCCTCTTTGTTTGAAATCTTAATTTGCAAAGCAACCAGAGGAGTAACACTAATCAGCAGCAGAGGACTGCTCCAAAAATCCCACCCCCACCCATTCCTTAAAATAAGAGACTGCTGAGGTGATCCAGGATGACAATCCTTCTGTCAAAGACATATCCAGTCGGGTAGAGTTTATTTGAATGATGGCCGCTCTCAATTCCCTGAGCATCTGCTCAAAATCCGAGGTCCAATTCTGTAACAAATGCTGTGAAAGGGTTTTAGACAAATTGGCAGCTTCGGTAAATTGTTCATACTGTATAGACGTGACACAAAGGCCGGGGAGCTTTATTTCACAGCCAAGCTGGGCCAGTTGCCATAGGATGTCTAATTGCTCTTGGACCAGATCTATTCATTGGTTAACAAGCATGAGGCCTCCTTGTATCTGAGTACTAGCCGAGGCCTGTGTGTCCAGAGCCACAGAGATGGTAGCCAATAAATCATTGATAGTTTGGGTTGTCTGTACTGTGTTTGACAAGGCCTATGCCGAAGCAGTAACTGAGGCAGCAACTGCCATTGTAGCAATAATGCCAACAATGATCGCAGAAATGCCAAAATCTCTCTTTCCTCTAAATAAGGTCAGGGTCCCCGGAGTCTCAACCGGGACAGGGATAAAGTGAGGCATACGGGTAACTACCATTATGGGATATTGGCTAGCATCCCAACACAGGGTATAAAAACATGAACCGTCTGTACAATTCAATTTAGAAACTTTAGTGGCATTACTTATAATCCACACAAATGGCGGCCAGACACAAACCGGAGCAGGGTTAAACCCCGTGCTCCAGTAAGGTTTATATGTTATACGAGTAGCTGTCCAGACAGAGGCTGAAGTGTGGATATTCCCCATACAGGAAAATGATAACCGTCCCTTTTTGCCCTTTCCTCCAAGTAGCATCGCCATGGGCGTAAGATCAGTGCAGCTACCATTAAAGCCACAAAGCATCCATTGATCAAAGGGATTATTATTGGACCATCTAGGATCAATGGTGGTGAAGTTCACTCTGCCTCCCAAATCAGGGGAGAAGGAGAAAAAATTCTGGACTGCCCAGGCAGAGTCCCGAGACTGGCAACCAGTCCACGTCAAAGTAAGTTTTTCATCCTGGGTCCCTCAACAAAAGGGTGCCAACTTTGGTTGACGGAGAGGGCAGGTGGAGGAGTTAATGTAAGGCAACCAACCATAGAGAACTGTGGCGTTAGCCACAATGTCTTCCTCACCAGTTCCCCATGTGGCCTCCCTTAACCAAGCAGAAGATTGATTACTCAACATATTGCAAGGAAGATCAGAAGATATTTTGTTGAATATGCCAAAACAAAGGCTGCCCTTAAGGGGGAATAATCCTATTTTCTTTTACTTGCTCTATTTGTGAATCTAGTGGTAAATAGGCTAGTCCCAATTCTTTGTTGGTAGTAAAGAAACGCGGAAACACTTGGGCATTATACATCACCGGCATCGGGAGGGGGAAGGTTGACATAATTCCCCACCGTAGTTCGCTCTGCATTTTTATTGGCACTCCCTGGATCAGCATGAGGATCACCAGAGTTGTCATCTTCTTGGTCCTCTGTCTTGATATTCCGAGTAAGTCGTCCTGGAACCCAAACTGGATTTTCATTATCCTGTGGAAAAACACAAACAGCTCCCCTGGATCTTATCAAAACAGGATCCAGGCCCTTCCATTCATTTGTCAATACATCCTTCCATTTAACTAATTCTTTTGTCCTCTTGGGCTCTGAGCAATGTCGCTCAGCCGCTGTTTGCCCAGCTTCATCAAGATTTAAAAAAATTTAAGGTAAAAAGGGCCAAAGCAGTGGCCACTCGGGGTGTTGGGGGGAGTTCTATCATAATTCCCCCTCTTTGTTTTATTAAATATGATTTGAGCGTCCGATGAGCGCGCTCTATGATTCCCTGTCCTTGAGGGTTGTAGGGCAGGCCCGTCAAATGGGTAACTTGCATCTGAGCACAAAACTGAGGGAATTTTTGAGATGTATAGGCAGGGCCATTGTCAGTTTTTACACATCTTGGCTTTCCCCAAGCACTCCATGCTTCAAGGCAGTGCTGAATTACATGTGTTGTTTTTTCTCCTGTAAGTGGGGTGGCATGTAGAATGCCAGAACATGTATCTATAGATACATGCACATACTATAATTTTCCAAAAGTAGAATTATGAGTAACATCCATTTGCCAGATTTGCAATGGCTGTATTCCTCTCGGGTTGAACCCGATGTGAGGAACTGGGAGGAACTGGCAGCACTGTTGGCATTGGGTGACTATATCACGTGCCTCTTTTCTAGTTATAGAGAAGCGGCGGCGTAAAGTTTCCGAGGTAACATGGAAATTGCCATGAAAAGTTTTAGCGGCCTCTAGAGGAAAGGCCAAGAACACAGCTGTCATTTTTGTGGCTTTGTCAGCCAAATCATTCCCTGAACTCATTGGACCAGGGAGTCCAGAATGGGCCCGTATATGAGTAATATATACAGGGAATCTCCTTTTTATTAAAATAATTTGGATTTTTGGAAAATCTCTGCTACCTTGCTAGTTGTCTTACTTAGGCCTGCGGTTTCAAGGATATTAACAGCATTGACCACAAAGGAGGAATATGAAACAATATTTAGAGGCATCTGGAATTTTTCAACGACCTCCATAACCACTAGGCATTCTACCACTTGGGGTGAGGTTTCAAAATATTGTCGTGAGAACACTTGGGAATTTACCACATATGCTCCCACCCCTGTTTTTGACCCATCCGTATACACTGTTATCCCTTCTTTTAACGGTCTGTGGGATGTGACGCGAGGGAAAACAACAGGTTGTGATCTAGCAAAACATAATAGGGGGTGTTGAGGATACTGATTATCTATCTGTCCAGCAAAGGAAGTAACTAACACTGCCCAAGCATTTGAGGTAGCAGCTAATGTTTGAACCTGAATGGCTGTATATGGTACTATCAAAGTTTTGGGTTCTTTCACAAAATGAGTAATAGCTGCCCTCAACCCGCGGAGTGCCAGCTGAGCGACCGCATCAGGATACCAGTCAATAATCTTAGCAGGAGATGCATTGGGATGGATCCATAATAAAGGCCCATTCTGCCACAAGACAGCTGTTGGTAATTGCATAGTTTTGAAAACGCACAAATCAAAAGGTTTGGTTTCATAAATGCTTTGCAATTGAGCATCCTGTAAGGCCATTTGTACAACTTGTAAGGCCCGGTTTGCGGCTGGGGTCAATGCTCTCGGAGAGGAGATATGAGACTCCCCTTCCAAAATATCAAATAAGGGCTTCAACTCAGCAGAGGAAATCTTTAAATATGGTCTCAGCCAATTTATATCTCCAAATAACTTTTGGAAATCATTTAAGGTACGCAAATGATCTCTGTGAATCTCTAATTTCTGGGGAACTATTTTTTTCAGGATAAATGACCGATCCCAGAAATGAGCCAATTTCTGCAATTTGAATCTTTTCTACAGCGACTTGTAGTCCCCATCGTCCCAATGTTTTGATTAAGATGGGATAGGGTTGTTAAATCTTTATCACAAATTAAAATGTCATCCATGTAAGAGCCAGAAGCAAAGATGGAAATTGCATCCTTATAGGTTCAAGGGATCGTTGCACATATAGCTGACAAATAGTGGGGCTATTGGCAATGCCTTGAGGTAGGACCTTCCACTGAAATCTCTTATCAGGTTCAAGATGATTAGTAGCTGGTATAGTAAATGCAAACCTCTGTCTGTCCTGTGGACACAAGGGGATGGAAGAGAAACAATCCTTAATGTCTATAATTATTATCTTCCACTGCTTAGGTAAGGCGGAGAGTAAGGGTAGGCCTCGTTGGATCGAGCCAAATAAACGCATCTGTGCATTAATGGCTTTCAAATCATGGAGAAGTCTCCATTTTCCTGATTTTTTCTTTATCACAAAAAATAGGAGTATTCCATGGTGAAATGGACAGTTCTAAATGACCAAGCTGCAATTGTTCATTAACCAACTTAGTGGCAGCTTCTAATTTTTCAGAGGATAGATGCCATTGAGGAACCCATATAGCTTCCTCTGTAAGCCAGGGTACGGGCATAGAACCCTCAATGGCACCTAGGAAAAACCCAGGCCTTGTTTATGGGGGTTTGCGACAGGTTCAATGGGCGTGAGAAAGCCCTGTTCTAATCGCCCTAGGCCTTTCCCTTCCTTATAGCCCATCCTTGACATCATGTGGGCCACTTGTGGGGGGTATTCGTTAGATAAGGTTAGTCCCATGGTCTGCATAACGTTTCTCCCCCAAAGATTAACAGGTAGGTGAAGTACATAGGGAACAAATTGTCCCTGTCGGCCATCGACAGTCGTCCAAGTTAGAGTGGCAGAGCTGATTTTAGGGCACGACTGGTAGCCTAAGCCTTGTAGTGAGTGAGAAGATTTTGTGGTAGGCCATGATTGAGGCCACCATTTCGAGGAAATTATACTTTTATCAGCCCCAGTATCCAGAATACCTTCAAATTTTTTTCCATTAATTTCTAAGCTCAATTTTGGGCGGTTGTTAAGATGAACCACCAAATATGCCAAATCATTACCAGTGAACCCCATGAGCCCCTTGGTATCCTGTATTGTGGTTTGGGAGCACGGAAGGAGTAATAACTGTGCTATTCTATCTCCTTCACTTATGGAAAAACCCCATCGGGACCTGAACAAAGAATCTGAATATCAAGAGAGTGCTGAGCTTCAACAAGGCCTGGATGAACTATTAGTCCTTGTAGGGCGAGAGATCCTCTCCCAAGGACAAGACCTATGGTTCCTGGGGGCAAAGGCCCCACAGTCTGAGCAGGAATTGGCTGAATGCCCATCTGGGGCATTAGAAAGAAGTCGGAGGTGGCACACAGGTCCAATTTTGTGTCACCTCTTGGGGAGTCTCCTCTGTCAGGGTCATGGCTTTCTGAAAGCGGTTCCCATATCTTTGAGGGCCCTGGGACCGGGGGCCCAACGATCCGTTTTTTGACATCTCATTAGGCTGAGCTTCCAAGGGAGGGAGTAGTTTTCCCTTAATATCCCTCACTGAGCGGCACTGGTCAGGCCTATGGTAGCCCTTGCCACATCGGGCACAGATAGTTGCAGGCCTCCTGTCTCATTTGGTTATCCTACAGTCTCTTTTTAAATGGCCCATTTTTCCACATCGAAAACATGATCTTGTATCTGTCTCTTTAAGGGGGTGTTGCCGGGACTGGAGAATGGCGGCCGCCAAGCCTGCGCTAGTAAGAGGCCCGCCGAGTTCTCTGCAGACTCTGAGCCAGTCCTGTAATCCTTTGTTTTTTCTGGGTGCAATAGCCGCCCGGCATTCCTGGGTGGCTTGCTCGTAAACGAGCTGTTCTATGAGCGGTGCTGCTTGCTCCGCATCACCAAATATTCGTCCTGCAGTTTCTGTCCTTCTGGCTACGAAGTCTGAGAACAGTTCCTGAGGTCCCTGAATGATAGGAGTTAGTTGATTATCAGCCCCGCCTTTCCTAGTGAGTGCCTTCCAGGCCTTAATGGCCGAGCTGGAGACTTGAATATAAGCGCCCCAATGCTAATTAGCTTGGTCCGCTGCGAATCGACCCTGTCCTGTCAAGAGTTCAAACGTCCATTCTCGCTGCTCAGGCGTTAACGCCTTGGCATTAGCTCTGGCCTGTGTTTGAGCCGCCTCATACCAAAGGGCCTTCCATTCCATATATTGGCCCATGTTCACAAGGGTTGCTTTTTCAATCATCTGCCAATCAGCGGGTGTCAAATAATTTAGGGCCAGCCTTTCAAGAATGGTTAGGGTGAAATTGGCTGTAACTCCGTACTTTCTGACAGACTCTGCCAGCTCTTTTATTTGGTTATATTCGACTGGGGCATAAACCCGCTCACCCTCCTGCATTTCAAAGACCGGGAACGTCATCCGCAGCTTCTTTCTCACCCTATCGGGGACTAAAGAGAATGCGCAAGAGCGCGCCTCATACGGAGGGGGTGCGGTTGGCGACTGCCACGTCAGAAGCTTTTTATTACCTTTCTTTCGTTCCTCGGGGTGATATTTCTCTTCCTCATATCTAGCTGCTTCCTCATCTAACTCGGCCTCCTCCTCTGAATCTAAGATTCCATTCTCAGAGCTATCAGAACTGTCGAGGTTCAGCGCTTCTAGCTTTTTCACAGGGTATATGCTGACTCCCCCTCCCGGTTGCTGTGTAGAGAGGGAAGTGCTGGAATCTGAAAGCTTTAACACTCCCTTATCTGCAGACTTAATGGGAGGGCTCTTTTTCTTTCTCAGGACGTCCTTTTTCTTACGCGCGTCTAATCTCTCACTACGTTCAGTTTCTGACATACTGTCTCGAAATAAATCGAGTGTGGTCTGCCCTCCTACAACTGCTGCCTTGCACACTTCATCTGCTAAGCAATTTTTGACTAGTTTCCCTATGGCTTTAGTTCCTAGACGCAGATCTTTCTCCACCAATTTTCTGTCTAAGTCCCTTCCAAGTTTGTCCCATGAGGCAATTGTAAACGAGCCTGAGCAGGCAAACCACGGAGCCACCCTGTCCACTTCTTTCACAAAGTTTTTAAGTGTTCTTCCTCCAATTTTAATGTCCTTCCGCTTTAGCACCGTTTCCAGAGCCGTGGTCACAGACTGTGAGGATCCCATGTGGGATCAAGAATGCCCAGTGGCTTATCTACGTCCTTCGGACAAGGCGTGAGTAGAAACAGACACGCAGCTCTCTTATATACGGGAGTCTTACACGCACTTCCCGGCGGTGCTATCGCACCCCTGCTCCCCAACAGTAAAGGGGAGCTGCGCGAAGCTCACTTATTTACGAGAGACTGAGACGCACCTCCAGCTGCTGTCCTTTTAGCAGCAGAAACGATGAAAACAGTACATAATAATAAGAAAGAGTAGGGTGGCTCCTAGAACAAATACCATAGCCTCAACAAATCCTTCCCAAGGCGGCGACAACCCCAGACCAAAATCCAAGAAAGGCATGCCTCTCTGAACGTATTTTTTTTTTACCTGCAGTTCTGAATCCTCCTTGTCACCATGGGGTATCCGGAGGTGCTGATGAGGTCTTTTTCCTGGGTTCTGGCACCAAATGTCCCACACTACGACTCGCCAGCAAGAATGACGCAGGACACAAAGGATCCTTCTGCAGAAAATAGCTTTAATGCATCTTGAGAGCGAGAGCACAAGCTTACAATACAGATCCCCGAGTGAGGGAAAGACCATCCCTTATATAGGAAACTCTCCTTGCCTCGGATGTGTCACTCTCTGGCTGGTCGCTGCCAGATGTGCCAGAAGATGTACCACAGCATATGTGTCCACCTGAGTGAGGAATTTACCAGGCGCTTGCGTATTGCCCTTTTATTAGGTGCATCCTGCCAGATATCGGCGCCGTCTTACAATGGAGAATGTGAGGACGGCCCTCCACAATAGGTAACCAAATTTTAGGCGAGGCCCCTTGTTTAATGGCCACAAGTTCTTGAGTGATAACGACCTTGTCACGTTTCTGTTGAGATCTGAATTTGCAAACCAACCATAGCGTGAACACTAATCCACAGCATAGGGCTGCACCTAACAAAGCCACTTCCGATAAGTAGTGGACACCTCATTTGGTTCACCTCAGCTGTTACCACCAAGGGCAGTAGTCAAGCCACTCCTATAATAAAATTTTAGAATTCCCAATTGTTAGTAACTACTCCAGAAAGTTCACCCACTGTACTTGTCTAACCAAAGATTGGGGGAGGGTAACACCAGACACTGTAGACACAATGGCTATAGCAGTAAATGGCTGCTACAATAGCAGTAAAAGTAACAAGATCTTTCCCAGGACAGTTCAGGATCTCTGGAACAACCAGAAGGCAATGGAACCATGTCTGAGATCTGTATAACAAGGACAGAGTTCCCCAGACCACAGCAGCTTCACGCAGGGGGCATCCCTGTGAAGCTACAGTCTGGAAAAATGACAACACCAGTTTAGGCAGCAATGGTCACCAGGGAAATGAGGGGAGCAGCAACGGCTGGAGTCCAGTATTCTCTAGGTAGCAGCAGTGCACAGAGGGTCAGAGAGCAGGCCACAGTGGGATGGGACATATGCAGCGGTAACACTGACTGCAGCAACTCAAAATCTCTGTGATGACAAAGGATGAGGGGGAATCTTCTATCTTCCTCTCGGGGCAGAGGAATGACTCTGGGGACCCGAACCAGGAGAGCTGAATCTTTATGCTACCAGGATCAGCAAGTCTCAGCAACCTCCTTTGGCAGCTGGCCTACACTTGTAGCATCCTGTAGAAAAAACACAAAGTTTCCCTCTTCCCCATATAAAATATCTGGAACAGGATCATGTCAAATATGTGATCTCTCTATTTCACCTAGGCAGCAGTATGCATAGTTGTAGGGTGCCATAAACTTTGGCATCCAAATTTTAAAATTGAAATAAAAGGAGCATTATTTAGCATACAGAGATAACTCCCCCTTTTTATTTATTAAGATATAGTAAAGATATTATTTATGAAGGTAAGTCCTCGAGGATTAAATTGAGGACACTGAGCACTTGTATTTATGAATTGACTTGTATACCAGATTATTGTCTCCAGCATTATTGTTTTGGATATATAAAGAATGAGATTTTTTGACTAGTTGTTCCTATGTAAGGCCTATAATCTGTCCGGTATCATTGCCCTACCTTGTTAAGGAGCCCAGGCAATCCAGTTTGAGTTCTTAAATGGCCTATAAAGGAACAGTATTTACTGTTCTTAACCACTAAGCCATTTCTCCAGCACCTAACAAATTTTATTTACCTACACATAAGCATTAATTAGAATTGCCAAATCCTGTAAATATTGTCTTATTTTAGTCTTACTAGAAATCCCTGAGCTGGCAGGGCCAGACTGAGAATTTAATGTAAGCAAATGGAGTCTTCTTTTCATATCAACTCTATTACCATTTTCAAAGAGCTGGGTCTATGGTTTTGTTTAGTTATCTGAGCCTGAGCACTGAAAAGACAATGAGTTGTCAGACAATTCACACTGAAATCACTCATTGATTTTAAGTAGAAAACCTGTCTCTAATAAAGCATTAAGTAATTGAAATCAATTGTAAACCACAAGCCACACATTGGCTATCAGTATATTAATTAAAAATTGATTTTTCAAACATTTTAAAAACAGTGGTAAAGAACAGAATGTAATAATCTGTGCTGAAGCAGCAGAAACTTGAGAATAAACAAGTGATTCAATCATACACGTAGCCCTTTCATTAGATGAATCACCTATAAATACAGTAAGCGCATTTCCTATGGGTTGTATGTACAAATATACAGGAAGTGCAAAAGCATGTAAAGAGTAAAATTATCAATTTTGCCTGAAAAATTTGTATATGTAATAGGCCAAATATTAGTATTTTGTAATAACCAATTTACTGTTGTTTGGAATAAGATATGTTTTATCAGGTTGCTTTTTAAAATTCTTCCATCCCTCTAGCCTACATTCTGTATCAACACAACTGAAGCTTTTTCTCCAATGTTGATAACAAACAAGGACCTAAATCCTCTGGTAAGGTGAAGTACTTAGCCAATTAACATATCCTTAGTAACTTAAAATTAATTTCAAATATTCTTTTTTGGAGTAGTGCAACAGCTACTCCCCAAATATTAAAGCTCATTTTAAGAGCAAAAGTTTGTAGTAAAAATTTCCATATACACTGAAAGATTCAAAGTTCTAATTTATTACAATGAAGAAGCGACAAAATTACATAATATAAGGTTATTAGCCATTCTTTTGTAAAATTTTTTTTAATGTTTAGAATTTATTTATTTTTTTTTATTAACTTGAGTATTTCTTATATACATTTCGAGTGTTATTCCCTTTCCCGGTTTCCGGGCAAACATCCCCCTCCCCCCTCCCCTTCCTTATGGGTGTTCCCCTCCCAACCCTCCCCCCATTGCCGCCCTCCCCCCCATAGACTAGTTCACTGGGGGTTCAGTCTTAGCAGGACCCAGGGCTTCCCCTTCCACTGGTGCTCTTACTAGGATATTCATTGCTACCTATGGGGTGATATCACTTTATGGGCTCTCTAAAATTATAAGCAAGCTCACAAAATGAAAACTCACAATCGCCAGGACGAAACAAATTGTATAAAAACAATTCTCTAAATCTATCTTGAAATGGCAGTTGGAGTAAACAAACTGGCTGTATTGCTCTCACAAGTTCCAAAACCTCATCAATTTGTGGTAAATCCTGTAACAATCTCTACCTGTTTGAATTTTTCTTAATCAAAAATAAGTTTGAGTTAGTCAATGTAACACTGGCAATCCTTAATCACAATCCTTAATTTCTCCTTTTACCACCAGAGCACAGGCACAACTTTGGAAAGTCACCTGAGTCCTGAGTATGGGACTAGGCAGTTTTTCTTGGGGTAGAGGAATTAGCATCAAAATACAGTAACTTCAGGGCAAACCACAACTTTGGAAACGAAAACTCAACTTCTAACAAACTAGCTTCTAAAATCCAGTCTCCAAATACCTTTACAAAGTTTGACTGAATGTACGATGGTATGGTCTCCAATACCTCAACAAAGAGACATTGTCCTAAAATCTTTTAGAAGCCTGGTTTCTAGAATAAGAATTCCATAAAAATGTTAGCTCAATTTAGACCTGTTTCCTTAGGTTGGCCCATGTCACATGTTATCTAGAATGACTTTATCCAAATTATAGTTTTAAGCCAACTTTTTGTTACCAATGTTACACCTTTTTAACCATATCTAATAATTTAAAAACCAATAGTACATAACCAAGGCATGTAGAGCATATTTAAAACCAATCAGAAACAAAATTGAAGTGGCTACACATACCTTTAATATTTAGACCAAACACCATTTTTACTTTTCTAGCTGGTATTTTAATAGAAGCACCATGTCACCTGTTGAGTCTAATAATCACAGTCAAAGATTTTCTAAGAGAAACAGCCATCAGTTTCAGTACCATAGAAGCTGTGAAGCTCCTGGTGCCTTAGGATCCGCTAGTATAAACATTTAGCCAGCACCGTTGAGGAGCTTGCCCAGCGGACTTAGGCTTCTAGCTACAGACGTAGGCTCCAAAAGCCAATTGAAACTATTTTTTATTCATTGTTCCCTTCTTGAAGTCAAGGTGTAAATGACTAGCAGATAAAGTTTTTACCATTTTCTCTTTTGAACATGGAACATAAAACATTTAAGTGAAAATAAACAAAAACCACAGACATAAACTGACATATAGGGAGATCTTGGTGCACCAAGGACAGACAATACACAAGAGGGAAAAACTAGATGGTATCAGCAGAAAGGTAGAATTTTCTCTTTCCCGTCACTTTCATGGTGACTATACACTTGAGTGGAGTTGATATGGAAGATCGATTGTCTCAATTCCTGGACTAGTCCTTCAATGTGTTGAAACCCAATTCCTGTAAGATACTGAGATATATTACGGAATATCTGAGCAGCACGACTGACATTCACAAATGGTATGGAAGTGAAACACAGTGTTGAATATTTTTACTCACAACCCAATTACATTAACTCCATCAAGCTGTGCATGGGCATTGAGATGTCCTTTTGTTTGATTCTCCTGAATAAATTTTTAGGCGGTCTACCTCTACCAAATCTGATCAGTATGACTCTGTGAAGCTCTTCTTCATAGCGAGCTGCCTCTTCTTCTAAATCCTCTTCCTCAGAGGAGCTAAGCTCATCTGTCTCTGAGCTATGAAGCTCTGAAGTCTTTAAATCCTTTACTGGATAAAGACTACTCCTTTTCAAGACTTTTTTCTTCCTTCTCTGTTTTATCTCTCTTGGGGCATTTTTTTGCCCACTCTCTCACCTCTGCATTGGAGGGGACCGTCTGCTTGTTATCTTTCCTTGAGCTCTTTAATTTTTTATTCCATCCTGTTTCTGACATGCCGCCTTGACCCTCCCCCAGTGCTCGCCGCTTTGATGTTACAGCTGGGCGGCTCCCATGAATCCTCTGACGCTGCCTGGCGGTAGCTAGAGACTCAAAGGCCAATAGAGAAAGCCTGAGGGCTGCCAAAACGATAACAAAGCCTTCTACCGCATCTAGCAAGGGAGTGAAGTGGAACAGGTCAAGGCTAAGCCTTGTCTCCCAGGATCTTACCCACGTCCTGCAGCTTTGGATTCTCTCCGCATATGGAGGGACCTCTCAGCACCTGGCGATGGCGTACTGTCCCAGATTCTAGGCACCGAATGTCTCGTGCGACCTCGCCAGCAAGAATACACGGGGACACACAAATCCTTGCTGCAGCTAAACATTTATTGCATGTTAAGGAGAGGCCCCACGTGAAGGCATGGCGCGGCTTATATACACCCTAGCATGGTGCATCCACACCTGACAGGTTGCTTACCCATGATGTCATTAGGCTCGCCCCGGAGTGGGCAAAGACCTGGCACGAAGGCACTCTTGCACATGCACACACAGTTAACTTCCTGAAAGGAAGTCGGCTGGCCCAGCGGAGACCAGAGCCATCTTGTAATGGTGAAAGCTGTCCTGGGCTTCCACATGGGGCACAGTGGAAGCCAGCGCCATCTTGTGGTGGCGAAAGTTATTGCGGCCCTCTACACCACACCTCCCCACATTCTCCTACACTGGGGGTCCAACCTTGACAGAAAAAAAATGTTTCTCATCTCATTCCATGACCATTCTTTGCCACATGCAGTTGGAACCATGGGTCAGTCCATGTATAGTCTTTCTGTTGTAAATTTGGTCCCTGGAAGCTCTGGTTGGTTAACATTGTTATTATTAGCTTCACGTCTTTCAATCCTTTCTCTAATTCCTCCAACTGGGGTCTGATTCTTGGTTCAGTGGTTTGCTGATGGCATTTGCTTCTGTATTTGACATATTCTGTCTGTGTCTCCCAGGAGGGATCAATATCCAGTTATTGTCAGCCTGCACTTCTTAGCTTCATCCATCTTATCTAGTTTTGGTGTTTGTATATATATGGGATACATGTGAGCCAGGCTCTGAACGGCGGGTCCTTTAATCTAGGTTATAAACTTTGCCTCTTTATCCCCTCCCATGGATATTTTGTTTCCCCTTTTAAAGAAGGAGTGAAGGGTCTGCATTTTACACATCCTTCTTGAGTTTCATGTCGTCTGTGTATTGCATGATGGGTAATTCAAGCTTTTTGGATAATATCTACTTATCAATGAATGCATATCAAGTGTGTTTTTATGTAATTGAGTAACCTCACTCAGGGTGATATTTTCTAGTTCATTCTATTAGCCGATGAATTTCATGAAGTCATTGTTTTGATACCTGAGTAATATTCTACTGTGAAGATGTACCACATATTCTGTATCCATTCCTCTGTTGAACGGCATCTGGGTTCTTTCCAGCTTTTGGCTATTTTAAATAAGGCTGCTATGAACATATTAGACTATATTTCACTGTTGTATGTTGGACCATCTGTTGGTTATATGCCCAAGAGAGGTATAACTGGGTCCTCAGGTCATGGAATGTCCAATTTTCTGAGGAAACTTCAGATGATATTCAAAAGGGTTGTACCAGTATGCAATCCCACCAACAATGTAGGAGTGTTCCTCTTTCTGCACATCCTCTCCAGCATCTGCTGTCACCTGAGATTAATATCTTAGCCATTCTGACTGGTGTTTTGATTTGAATTTTCCTGATGACTAAGGATGTTGAACATTTATTTAGGTGTTTTTTGGCCATTTGATAAACTTCAGCTGAGAATGTTTTGTAACTCACTGTACCCCATTTTTAATAGGGCATTTTTGCTTTCTAGAGTCTAACTTCTTAAGTTCTTTGTATATTTTGGATATTACCCACTATCAGATATAGGATTGGTAAAAATCTTTTCCCAATCTGTTGGTTTCACTTTTGCCCTAATGATGGTGTCTTTTGCCTTACAGATGCTTTGCTGTTTTATGAAGTCCTATTTGTCAATTCTTGATCTTAGAGCATAAGTCACTAGTGTTTTGCTCAGGAAATTTTCTCCAGTGCCCATGTGACCAAGATTCTTCCATTCCTTTTCTTCTATTAGTTTGAGTGCATCTGGTTTGATGTGCAGGTCCTTGATTCACTTGTTCTTAAGCTTTGTACATGGTCATAAAATTGGTATTATTTGCATTCTTCTACATGCTGACTTCCAGTTGAACCAGCACTATTTTTGGAAAATGCCATTTTTCTTCCTTTGGACGGTTTTATCTCCTTTGTAAAATATCAAATGATAGGTGTGTGGGTTCATTTCTTGGTCTTCAATTCTATTCCACTGTTCTATCCATCTGTCCCTTTATCAATACCATGCAGTTTTTTATCACTATTGCTCTGTAATACTGCTTGAGTTCAGGGGTGATGATTCCCCCAGAAGTTCTTTTATTGTTGAGGATAGTTTAAGCTATCATGGCTTTTTCTTATTCCAAATGAATTTGCAAATTACTCTTTCTATCTCTATTAAAGAAATGAGTAGGAATTTTGATGGAGATTGCATTGAATGTGTGCATTGCTTTTGGCAAAATAGTCATCTTTACTATATTAATCCTATTCAATCCATGAGCATGGAATCTCTTTCTATCTTTTGAGATCTTCCTCAATTTCTTTCTTCAGATACTTGAACTTCTTGTCATACAGATCATTCACTTCCTTGTTTAAACTTACACCAAGATATTTTATATTATTTGGGTCTATTGTGAAGTGTGTGATTTCATAATTTTCTTTTTCAGCCTGTTTATCTATTGAGGAGTGGAAGGCTACTGGTATGTTTGAGTTAATTTTATACCCTGAGACTTTGCTAAAGAAATTTATCAGGTTAAAAAGTTCTCAGGTGGAACTTTTGGGGTCACTTAAGTATATACTATCATATCATCTGCAAATAGTGATATTTTGAAAACTTCTCTTCCAATTTGTATCCATTTGACCCCTTTTGCAGTCTAGTATCTCTAACTATGACAATGAGTCCCATATTGAATAAGTAGGGAGAGAGTTGGGCAGCCTTTTCTAGTCCCTGATTTTAGTGGGATTGCTTCAAGTTTCTTTCCATTTAGTTTTATGTTAGCTACAGGTTTGCTGTATATTTCTTACACTATGTTTTGATATGAGCCTTCAATTCATGATTTTTCCAGGACTTTTATCCACAAGGGTTGTTGGATTTTGTCAAATGCTTTCTGACCATCTAATGAAATGACCATGTGCTCCTTATCTTTGAGATTGTTTACATGATGGATTACATTTATGAATTTTCCTATATTAAACCATCCTTCCATCCCTGGGTTAAAGTCTACTTGATCATGATGGATGATTTTTTTGATGTGTTCTTAGATTCGGTTTCCAAGAATTTTATTGAGTATTTTTTCATCAATATTCATAATGGAAATTGGTCTGAAGTCCTCTTTCTGTGATGAGTCTTTCTGTGGGTTATATATAAGAGTAATTGTGGATTCATATAAAGAATGCGAAAGTGCTCTGTCTGTCCAATTTTGTGGAAGAGTTTTGACAATATTAGTATGAGGTCTTCTAAGAAGATCTGATAGAATTCTGCACAGAACCCATCTCGACCCTGGCTCTGTTTGGTTGGGAGACTTTTAAATCTGCTTCTACTTGTTTACGAGTTATGGGGTTGTTTAGATATTTTATTTGTTCCTGATTTAACTTTGCTACCTGGTATCTGTCTACAAAATTGTCCATTTCCTCCAGATTTTGCAGTTTTGTTGAATATAGGCTTTTATACTAGAATCTGTTGATTTTTTTTATTTTCTTCAGATTCTGTTGTTATGTCTCCCTTTTCATTTCTGATTTTGTTAATTTGGATACAGTCTCTTTGTTCTCTGGTTAGTTTGGCTAAGGATTTATCTATCTTATTGCTTTTCTCAAAGATACAGCTCCTTTTTTTAATCATCCTTTTCATTTCTACTTTGTTGATTTCAGCTCTAAGTTTGATGATTTCCTGCTTTCTACCCACCTTGGGATTACTTAGTTCTTTTTGTTCTAGAGCTTTTACATGTGCTATCAAGCTCCTGACATATGCTCTCTCCTGTTTCTTTTGCAAGCATTCAGAGCTATAAGATTTCCTCTTAGCTCTCTTTCATTCTGTCACATGTTTGGGAATGTTGTATCTTCATTTTCATTTAGTTCTAAGAAGTCTTTACTTTCTTTTTTATTTCTTCCTTGACCAAGTTGTAATGGAGTAAAGCATTTTTCAACTTCCATTTATATGTGGGCTTTCTGTCATTATTGTTATTTTTGAAGCCCAGTCTTAGTGTGTGAAGGTCTGATAGAATGCATGAGATTATTTCTATCTTCCTTGTTTCTGTTCAGGTCTGTTGAGGGAACGATTATTTGGTCAATTTTGTAGAAGGTTCCCTAAGGTTATGAGAAGAATGTATATCATTTTTGGATTGAATGTTCTTTAAATATCTGTTAAATCTATTTGGTTCATAACTTCTATTACTTTCACTACATCTCTGTTTAATTCTGTTTCCAAGATCTCTCCAATGATGAGGGTGGGGTTTTGAAATCTCCTACTATTATCATGTCAGGTCAATGTGTTCTTTTTGCTTTAGTAAGGTTTCTTTTATGAAACTTCAGTATTTCTCGTGAATCATTTTTATTGCACAAATTCAAATGTAAATATAACATTCTAGTTCTTGAGTTGATATTCTGGAAATTTAACTGGGAGAGGCAAGTCCTCAATCTCTAGAGAGCTACCTATACAAATACAGAAACTACTAATGAAAAGAAGTTGCTTTAAACATATTTCAAATAAAAAATGTAGTCATTTTCTGTGTTGGCTGTGGGAAAGTTGTTTATTTGTTTTTGTTTGCTTGTTTTAATTTAATATGGAGGAATACATACAGTACATCAAATTAAGTTTGAAATGCATCACAATAGAATCCTATGCATTACAGCATTTTTTCTACAAGAGCAGAGTCCAGTGAATTGTTAATTATATACAACAGCACTCCTGCTTCATAATTTTCAGAGCTTTAAGTCTACTCTACATTCTCTACAATTAGATTTTCATAACTTTTGCAAGAATGGGCAGATCTAATCTAATAGATCTAATAAGCTATTATACCTGACTATGTCCCCTGCCCCAATAAGAAAACTATGTATTTTTTCATTTGTTTTTGTTGTTTTGGGGAGCTGTGTTTTTCATTATCCCCAATAGAAAATTAATCTAGTGATCAATTAGTGAATAGAAACGAAAATTATGTAACATGGTGAGAAATACTCCAAAACAGAGTTTACACAAATGTAAATCTAAAATGTTTCTGTGTAGACATACAAACATGCTCATGACCCATGTAGCTGGCAAGCATTCCACACCCGATCAACTTAAGTGATTTGGGAAATTAACTTATTTACACAAAAGAAAACTCAGGTGGAATACAGTTTTTTCTTAGCCATGTTTATAAGTGACCAAATGGTGAAACAGGATGTAAACATATACTGTTATCCTTCATTGTTGTTTATACTAGCATTTTAAATCATGTACAATATCTAAGTGCACTTTTTATATTGTGTTTCTCTGTGTCTCTGTCTCTGCATGAATATCTAGGCATAAATGTGTATGTGGCATACAAGTGTGTGTCTGTGTGAGTGTGGGTATAGGTGTGTGTGTTTGTGTGTGTGTGTGTATGTGTGCATGTGGTTGTGTGTCTTATATGGTATTTATAAACATATGTAACATGTTTATTTATTTATAATTTGGAAATACTGAAACCCACATTTGATTTGTGGATCATCCATTTGCTGATCTACTCACATACCTCTGACATTTCATTATATCAAGTGAATAGAGAGAGACCGTAAGAGGCTGGTGATATCTCCTACTCTACTCTTGTCAGGAAAAAGTGTTGTATCTTTTGGCAAGAAAACCCAAACTTCAGCAAAGACACATACACTACACAAGACAGGAAAGGACATCTCATTTAAAGGGAAAAGTTATCAGACTGGGAGAAAAATGAGTTTGCCAAATTCCAATATTTGAGAGACCTGAGAGGGACATTATATCGTCAGAAGATATATTGGGAAGGGACAAGCAGAATCCCCAAGGAACCAAACTAAGCTAAACAATGGAGCTTCTCAGTACACAAGAGCTCAGAGAATGGTAAGGATGATAAACATAATGATAAGAACTTTGCAGTCCATCATTGTCTCCATATAATGCTACAATATGAACAAGATGAAAAGTAGTCACCACCACAGCGCTAACAGCTACTTTATCAGTTACATGGTGAAAAACATAGTGTTTGCAGAAGAGAAGGATGATATTTGAAAACAAACAAGGCTGTGCAGGAAGTGAACAGATTTCCATGTAAGTAAACAAGGAAGCACACAGCAGGTGCCATATGCAAAAATGAGAAAAGAGGAATGAACTGTATAGATACTATGTGTATAGAAATACAGGTAGTTGGTTGGAATTCTACAATGTTGAGATGAAAGAATAGGAAGGAATTTCTATCAAGCCAGGCACCATGTCTTGGTTTTAGGATACTGACATTCAAGAGACTGAGGGAGAGAAATTAGGAATTTCAGGTTAGCCTGGACTACATATCAAGACAATACTTATTTTATTCTTTTTTCTTTCTTTATTTAAATCAATAGTCTGGTTGACAGAATATCATTAACAATAATTAGAAAACAGAAATTTAATGCCTATGCAGTGATACTCCTCCTAAGAAAACATGTTCTATAAAGAGACAGGTACTACTAAGTTACAAATACAAGCTGTCATATTGAAGGTTGTGGCATGAGAGGTATGGTGTTTGGATGCTCCTTCTTCACTTTCATGGCTCACTTTACACATCTTAAAAAGCTTCTCTAATGACCTCGTTACTGTGCAGACATCGAGATGTGCCTTGCCTTAATTCTATGTATTACAATCAGTAATCATTTATTTATCAAATGATTATTTGGTTTACATTACCTTCAAAAATAATGAGTCTTGAGGAAATGATACCTTTATTGTGTGGGTTTGAATATTCATAATAGCAATCAGAGAATAATCGGGGCCCAACACACAAACAGGGTGTTTGGAGAGACTATATCTATGGCAACATGAAAACATAAAAATGAGTGGGTTGATCAGTTTTATGCATAACATTGATAATTAGTGAATGATAAGAATGGGTATAAAATTGAGATACCGTCAAGGTTTTCTTTTCCTAAATTTGAATGATTGCTTATGTAGCTTGTGAAACTGAACTCAGACCCATGGTAAACCGTCTTCCTGAGCTTCATTAGTGCCAGGACTACAAGTTTGCACTATATTTGTAAATATTTGGACACTTGGCTCAATGCTTAGCACACTTTGGAAAATCCCCTGGTGTTAAGAAAGTACTAGATATGAAAATATGTGAGAAAAAAATCACTTCTAAGGTTTGATTTTTGTGACTACGGAGAAAGACTTTGACTCTGATGTAACTGAATGTCTAAAAGTATTAAAACATCAATATCTCTCATCTGCAAGAATCCTTCTAATGGCTTACTGCTGTCTTCCAGGAGATAAGTGTCAATTGTGTCAATTGCTCTTTGTGTCAGGAAAAGGGCTTGTCTGTCAAATGCTTTGCAAATGCCAAGAACTTTGATGTTCCTGGAGAATGCTTCCTCCTGTTCTCCCTCATTCTGCTCTCATAGCCTTTGCTATCTACACTAGTCCATCTCTACACATTCCCATGTACTTCTTTCTGGCGAACTTATGTATCTTGTAAATTGGTTACACAGGCTCTGTCATACCCAATTTATTTAGAGCCTTGTAAGTGAGATCTGAGTAATCTCTCAGGAGGGATGTGCGACACAGATGTTTTTCTTCACACTTTTTGGTACAACTGAGTACTGCCTTTTGGCAATCATGGCCTTTGGCCACTGTATGTCCCAGCTTCACTTTGCAACCCAAATTAGTCTTGAGATATGTGGCCCTTTGGCAATTGTTTCATGGGGAATAGGTTGCCTTGTAGGGTTGGGACAAAACTACTAACCACCCTCAAGTAGTTGATAAATTCTTGGTCATCTTCCATACCACATTGACATTCATGCTGAACCTCATCATCTATAGCATAAGGAACCAAAAAGTCAAAGCAGCACTGAAAGAACTCTGGGTCTGAAGAAAGTTCTGATAATAAATTGGTAATTAAGGATCCCAAAGTGCTCTTTCAAAAAGGTGCATAGTCTGTGAAAGAAAGAAAACAAAGCCACTGTGCTCTTTCTTTCTTTCTTGAAACAAACTTTAAGAAACATAACTTTGTTTTAGAGTGTTCTCTTTATTCACCACCATGCTTAATTGCAAACAATTGTAAAGTATGCTTGCTACTAAATTACTTTAGTAGATTAGTCCAGTACTTAAATTTTTTCAACTGCGCAGAGTTTAAACCACATGCTAACGACTCAGGGGCCTTGAAAATTCTCTGTATCCATTCTTAGCTATTTGGAAATCTTCCAGAAATTGTTTGAAAATGATTTCAGTTCATTATGCTACAATTCCATTTTCCTCAATACATTTAAATTCATTGCATTGGACTGGAACTGCTAAGTAACATTGTGTAACATTTGGTTAGTCCATACTTCAGTTCTGGTCACCCAGGGTCTATGATTTTGGAACAGGGGTAATCTTTCCCCCACTTTTTGCTTTCTAAAGGGTGGGGGAAATCATTTCAGCCAGGTGATTCTCAACGTCAATATCATAGTTTCAGATAAACACACACACTCACACACACACATGCATGCACACATTATACAGGATTTTAGGTGGGTTTACAAGTGACAGAATACAAATATAAAAGTCAGCTAATTTCAGATAATTAAATTCAGGTTGCTTTCAACAAAAAAATAAAATGACATAAAATTAGAATTTTGAATCTTTATGAATATAATGAAACAAAAATAAAATTCCATTTACGTGTGCTAAAAATATGGAAGACATTAAAAAAATTACAATGACACTAAAACTACAGTAATGTTTTAGGCATGCATCACCTAAACAGAAAGACAATAATTATGTTCTCCTTGGACTCATTTTTGAGTCTACTTACATGCAGTAAGGACCATTCAGGTCAAAATGTTAATAAAAGAATGACCGAGAAGCTCAAAACAAAGCAAAAAGTTTTCAAGAGACACACAGTCTTTCCATAGGGTTTAAGTAATTCTCCTATAACTTCTGTTACTTCATAAGGACATTCAAAAGAAAAATACATTAAAATATTTTAACTACAAAATGAAAATAATTTAAAATAATTTCATTGCTCCATAACTGGGTGTTGTTAAGATGACAGGCATCCTTTGAATGCTTAACTGCGATAAGCAACGCAAGAAACAGTTCTTGGTATCTGTGTCAAGTACAAGTAATCTCATTCTAAAAGAGAAAAACCAAAGGCCAAATCCAAATTCAGAGACCTTCTAGCTAAGTAATTATTTATCTTCAAAGTTGTGGTCACAGAAGATAAATATAGTAAGGAATTCTCACAGAACAGAATGACATAAGATAAGAAATCATAAATGTCAACTGGATTTCTAGATTGGATACAGGCATAGAAAGTGTACTGTTTTAGAAACATTGTTGTTATGATTTGGACAACCTACTGTGTTACTTGTAACATTTTTTTTCAATTTTCTGATTTTTGAGAATTAATCATTAGATTGATTAAAGTATATAAAATCAGGAATATGGTTAATATATAAAACCATACTGTTTCCTATCAATTAAATCTGATTTTCCTGTATAGTTTGCATTCTGCGTTACTTTTTGTATTTATATATTTTATTAATTTATGTCTCAAATGCTGTCCTCCTTCCTGCTTTCCCCCACAGAGTCCTTACTCCGAACACCATCCCTTTCAGATTTCTTCTTTCAAAAAGACAAAACAACAGTAGTTATAAAACATGTTTATTCCCTGAATAGCTGTTCATTTGGTCACACATTTGAAAATCTACAACATTTATAATGCAGAAATCAGGAAATAGCTTTAAAATGATCTTCAAAAATTAAATATTTTCCAGTTATCAGCTATCGGCTATCAGGTTGAAAAAACGGGAAGAATCCAAGAACAAAAATATCCTTGTAATGTACGTAGAGAAACTTGATCATACAAGAAGGAAAACAGAGAGCTATCTTCCTGGATTCAACACAAGAGAGCCTCAGTTCCTGTAGTGTATTCTGCATGAGTTTATAGAGTTTATGGGCTAATACCTGGAAATGAACTCCTACAAAAACCAACAACAAACTAACCACAAACTGCAACATTTATAAAAGCCAAACAAATAGGTGGAAAGTATTATTTTCACATCCATATGAGAATATTAATGTTTACCAATTTGCATATGAATAAAATTTTAATTTCATTACTGCACATTTTTATTGCAATTTTTTTAAAAGATACATTTTAAGTGACTCGTGTGATCATTAACTTTAAGTGGCTTTGATTGCATTATAGATCAATAAAATGTTTTATTTTACTGTGATCATCACTATGAATATTCATGAAAATCAAATTACATCAACCAGGAACTGCTCTTCTGTTTTTATACTTTTTTTGTAAATATGTAAGAGTTTTTTCTTCTTGTTCACGTGTGCAACACATGCACGCCTAGTGTCCAGGAGGTTGAAGACGGTGTGAGATTCCGTGATGCTGAAATTACAGACATTTGTGTGGTGTCTCTTGGAAGCTAGGGATCGGACCTGGGTTCTCTGGAAGAAGAAATAATGCTATTTATTAATCACCGAATCATTTCTTCATCTTCATCAAATGCCATTTTTTGTTAATATAGTGCCTAAGCTGACCTGTCTTCTGCATAGACCACGGTTTTCTCACATGTGATAATTTAATATTAAACACACACCCACCTGCTTCTTACCTTCATATATATATATATATATATATATATATATATATATATACATATATATACACACACCTACACACACACAGACATACTCACACACACAGACACATGCACAATTGCTCTTACCTTCAAGTTTACTTAATTACACACACACAAACACCTTCTTCTTACCTTCAAGTTTACTTAGTCACACATTCACACACACACACACACACACACACACACACACACACACCAGCTTTTACCTTCAAGTAGACTAATATTTATAGTTATTTGTTTGCTTATTCACTATACATACTGCACAGGGCCCCCCTCCAGTTGACCCCTCACACAATCTTTCCCCCAGCCCTTTCTCCTCTGAGCAGGAGGGGACCCCACAGGTATCTCCTAATCTTGCATTTCTAGTCTCTGTGATCACATCCTTTGCTACTGAGTCCAGACACAGCAGCCTAGATGGATGGGGTGGGGAGGCAGAGGTCATATCCAGAAGGAGGCAGAGAGCTGGGGTAAGAGAATCAATGGGTGTTTCCTTAGCTGAGAATCACAGCCTCTGTGATATGGACCTGAAGAAGCCATCTCTTGTAGCCAGACAGCAACCCAAATGGAATGATAGGGACACCGACTTTTGACCCAAAATTTATTCTGACCACAAGAAATGAAAGGGCCGTGCATAGAGCAGAGAGAGTGGAATGATTACCCAATGGTTAGTGCAGATTGAGAATCATCCCATGGATGAGCACCAATCCCTGACACTATAAATGACACTCTTTTATCCTTGTAGAAAGGAGTCTACATGGCTTCCCTCTGAGAGAGTCCACTAAGCTGTTGACTCAGAAGCAGACATCCACTAGCCAAACCATGGGTGGAGCTTGGAACTCTGATGGAAGAACAGAATGAAAAGTATTATGGCCACTAAGGGCATAGGCACTCCACAGGCTTTGTCTTCATGTGGGTACCGAACAATAAGAATTGTGTTTTCCCAAACAAGTTGTCTATAGATGGGACATCTGTGTCTTTAAAATTCATTTATTTGGCCCTGGGTTCGGTCCCCAGCTCCGAAAAAAAAGAACCAAAAAAAATTCATTTATTTATTTTCTCACTTTACAGCCCATCTTCAGGGTACACCAACACCCATTGTTGGGGGAACCCATAAAAAGCCCACTGACCTGGGGGCTCAGGTTCAGTACAAGTTCACTCTCTGGTTGACGGTTCAGTCTTTGGCAAACCCCAAGAGTTCCCTTGAGTTGACCCTATTGGTCTTCCTGTGGAGTCCCTCATATCATCTGGGCCTCGATTTTTCACCGTTTTTTTTTTTTTTTTTTTTAAGAATCCCCAAGCTGCAGCTAATGTTTGGTAGTGAATCTTTACACTTGTTTCTCTCAGCTGTTGGGTGGATTCACTCAGAGGACAGTTATGCTAGGATTCTGTCTGCAAGCATAATAGAGTATCTTTAATGTGTCAGGGATAGGTGATTGCCCACGGGGCAGGTCTCAATCGGTGCTAACCATTGTTTGGACGTTCCAAACATGTCTGCTCTATCTATCTTTGTCTATGAAGATCTTGTAGACTGTGCTCATTTTGGATTGAAGGTTTTGTGGGTGGATTTTCCTTGTCACATCACTGGGAGTCATGCCTGGCTTCAGAAGTGGCCAATTAAGGATCTGTATCCCCACTGATAGAGTCACCCCAATAGACACCCTGGGGATTCGCCTTTCCATGGTCCCTGGCACTTCCTAGAGATGCGCACCCCACACTTGTGATTTCCATTCCCTTTTCCCTGCATTCACTATACCTAATTCCTCCAAACCCACTATAAGTAATTCCTCCTACACATTCATTCTCTACCTCTTCTCCCATTCAGTTTCCTCCCTCCCTCCCTCTGCCTCAATATCTATTCTGCTAAATGCATTTTAAAGTCAATATTTAAGAAATAACACTGAGTA